>NC_091132.1:125052105-125352105 GCF_040183065.1 Periplaneta americana | reverse complement strand
AATAAAAATGTGTGGGAGATACATGAACTAAAAAATTATATGTCAGAACCGTGTAAATCCAATATCAGAACGTGTCCAGAAAGTTCAAAGTTTAGGGTGACTGTAAAGTTAAATTGGTGTGAGGAAAGTACCAGAGCGTAAATTTCATATTTTAATTAGTTTGCACACCACTGCATATAAATTCTAATAATATTTCATTCACGTTCTTAATAATCTTCACAAAGACACATGTTACAACATTTCCTGTTAGAATGCGTGGCAATTTCAGGCGACAATGTGATGAAATTCCATTGGAGAAGTGAAAATGTTATAATGAATGAAACTGACGTGAATTGTGTCATATTGTTTAAACATTGTATTCATTATGATTTCCAATTTCGGAATATGTGATTACAGCTAATTAATATCAGTGTAAAATGTATCCAGTCAATTTATCACAACAGCAAATGTTGTTCCGTGTATGTCAGCCGGAGGCAAATTAACAGAACTGGATCGCTAATAATTGATGTAATTAGCCTTAAACATTACAGATCCATGTCGCAAATGATAGTGACACTTCTAACACCAAACCAACAAACACTGTTATAACAAAACCAAGAACGAAAATCCAATTCGACGTGTAAGTTGTCATCCCTGTGTGAAATAGATCATTACATTGGACGCAAATCACAAGTCCTATTATTCTCTTTGAGATTCATGGTAATATCGCAATGGATTATATGTACTTCATATAGTAATTAATCAATTAAAGTAGAGGGGCCTTCAGATATTCCGAAAATTATAAAGAACTTTGGTAGCTGGCATATACAGAGACATCATTTTATTTTTACTTCAATTTTTATTGTACCTGGGTTTTTTTAACGTACTGCACTCCCACCCCCTCTACTAGTGAACTTCCAACCGTTCTCCACACTGAACCAAGCGTATACAGTCAAAGTCGTCTTACGGTCATAGTAAACACAAACAGTACTAAGTTAGTGAGTACAGTACGTTCCAGAAATATGTTAGCTTTCAATATTGAAACATATTCACGCACAGGTACTGTCGTCCGTTTGCTTATGTCGCATCCCGTTTTCCCCCGCCCGCTTCTGTCCGTCCTTCTGTAAAAGCTAGTGGCCGGGTTGTCTTAGCTCTTTTCTGAAAGCATTAATTTCTGTTAGGAATTGAACGTCTACGTAATATTATACAGCTGTTTGAAATAAGTTAAATAAAAGGGCCTCGTTAATTAATTGTCACGTGATTTCCCTCCTTTCTACGACCCTGCGACAAAACCACTTGAACGGACAGTAGTTAGCATGTCTGTGTAATTTTATCTTTTCCGATCGGGCAGAAGTGAAGATTAAATTTACAGTAAAAAGGTACTCTTTCATAGAGTAGGTACAGAATTATTTCAACATAAGTTACAAGTAAGAAGGACGAAATTGGTAATTGGAATTAGGTGCAAAAGTTTATAGTGCGATAATATGCAAAAAAGAACTCAAGCCTTTATAGAAATGAACGGCCACCATTTTCAAATATGTGTTTAAATATCCATATTATGATTATTTTTCAATTTAACTTCATTCTCTACATTGTACGCTAATGTGCTGTAGACATCATAATATAAGCCGAATGGAAAGCTCAGTTTGCGAGCAAAATAGACTTGGCGTATTGTTAATACAGTACTGTATTTTGATTAAACAAAAACCTAATGAAAATTATCAAACTCAAAATCGCGATATTTGCTACTTTACGTAAATGGATGAACTACTTTTCTTCCCCCCTATACCCAGTAAAGTGATTTGTTTCTATTTTACGCCAGTATCATCGAACTCCAGGCGTGGAAGGGGGTAGCAAATGGTGTTTCCGGTTCTCGAACCGTTAATCCAAAGGTATAGCCAGGTTAATATTATAAATGATAGTAAAAATGAAATGATGTCCCTGTACAAAAAGATGAGGTATTTCCCTAGAAAATATTGGCTGTGGCTCCATTTTTCTGTTTCACAACTACAGGGTGGCGCAGGGAAACAGGAAATTTTGAATTAACGTAAATGGAACGAATAAAAACAGTACAAACATTATTTATTGATAGACGTGCATGTACATAAGACGCCATTTATGCTGCCATTATTACACAATGTCACTTGTCATGTTACTTCTTGAAGATGGCATCGGAAAGATGTGCTCCATTTCGGCGTACACATTCTGATAGCCTTGTGTGGAAACTCTGGAATGCTCGGTGTATCATGTCTCGACGAATGCCAGTGATTTCGTCGTCAGTCCTCTGTTTTAGATCAGCGATGGTTGCGGTACACATAGCTTTTAAGATGTCCCTAAAGGAAGAAATCGCAAACACTGAGACCAGGGCATATCGCAAGCCATGTAATGTCATCGTTAAGTGACATGATGCGCCTTCCAAACAATTGGCGAACGGCTTCCGTCGATTCTCGAGCAGCATGTGACGAAATCACTGGCATTCCTCCAGACGTGATACACCGAAAATTCCAGAGTTTCCACACCAGACTGTCAGAATGTGTACGCCGATGTCATCTTCAAGAAGGAACATGACAAGTGACATTGTGTAATAATACATATTAACATAAATGACATATTATGCCTATGTACATTCACTTCCATCAATAAATAATATTTTGTACTGTGTTTATTCGCGCCATTTACGTGCGCCACCTTGTATTATTATTATTATTATTATTATTATTATTATTATTATTATATTATTATTATTATTACTATTATTACTTACTTACTGGCTTTTAAGGAACCCGGAGGTTCATTGCCGGTCTCACATAAGCCCGCCATTGGTCCCTATCCTAAGCAAGGTTAATCCAGTCTCTATCATCATATCCCACCTCTCTCAAATCCATTTTAATATTATCTTCCCATCTACGTCTCGGCCTGCCCAAAAATCTTTTTCCTTCCGGCCTCCCAACTAACACGCTATATGCATTTCTGGATTCGCCCATACGTGCTACATGCCCTGCCCATCTCAAACGTCCGGATTTAATGTTCCTAATTATGTCAGATGAAGAATACAATGCGTGCAGCTCTGTGTTGTGTAACTTTCTCCATTCTCCTGTAACTTCATCCCTCTTAGCCCCAAATATTTTCCTAACAACCTTAATCTCAAAGACCCTTAATCTCTGTCCCTCTCTCAAAGTGAGAGTCCAAGTTTCACAACCATACAGAACTGTTTTATAAATTCTAATTTTCAGATTATTTGACAGCAGACTGGATGATAAAAGCTTCTCAACCGAATAATAACAGGCATTTCCCATATTAATTCTGCGTTTAATTTCTTCCCGAGTATCATTTATATTTGTTAGTGTTGCTCCCAGATATTTGAATTTTTCCATCTCTTCAAAAGATAAATTTCACTGAAATAAGTAATTATAAATTGAATTCGGAAGCCTTGGAAATTGGAAATACTTTTTTTCTCTACTTAGATCATAGTACACTAAAGATTTACCAGCTTATCTGACATTGCAAGCAGAAATAATGTCCTCATACTTTCTCAAGATGGACTCGTGCTAAATAATAGCACACAAAATATTGCACGTTTCATTACAGAACAAACATATCGCATGTCCCGTCTCAATAGATAGGCCTACGACACAACTTTAATCACATTGACCCATTCAAATAATTCCGATAAAGTCACCAACGTCAAATGCTCAAATTGTCTATACATGTACGTAATCTACTATGATAAAAACAACAGTAGAATGACAAGTATAATTCTTCAATATTGATATCTTAAAATAATCACAACAGAAAACATTAGACATATAATGAATTAACACGGTTAAACAAATTACAGCTACACGTAAATGATCATATTAAATTGTACTTCTAAGCGGAACTATTTAACTACGGTGATTTGTTTGTCTCTGTTTCAGATGGCTTATTCGGAAAAGTTCAGTTGCATTATCTGCTTCTGACTATGCCTAAAATTTAATTGGAAAGATTTATCCAGAGGAGACATAACTGTTGGCACAAAGCACATATAAATTACGCAATACATAAAATGGTTTTAGCTTTGAACTTTAAAGTCATGTAAATACAAGCTGTTTTCTCATGCTTTTTTCAGCACATTTCGTTAGGATCGAAGTGTAAAGTCCCTTACAATTCTGATGCTAGGAACATGAACTTTTTACTGCATTTCCTACATACTGTGATTCACAAAACGAGATATCACTTTCTTCATAAACTGAATACTTTCGAAATTAAGAAATAGAGCATATTTAATGGACACTAAAAATTAAATTTTGAAGTTGTATATATATTTCTTTAATCTTCTCTCCCATTTACAGATATAAACTTAAAATTATGGATACGTAGGGCTTTTCTAACCATATCACACATGATATAAGAAAGACTGATCCATGAAATTTAAATTTTCTAAGGAGAGACTGATTTTGAAAATACGCTAATTATTTTTCTTACATTTTAATAACTATAAAACCATTCATCTGAACATAATGAAATTTATATCCAAGAATAATTATAGCAAAGAGATGAAGTGTACAAAATACTATGAAGAATATGAAGTATTTACCTTAAATATTGTACAAAATAAAATTTTCACCCATCACCCCCTTAAATATTTCATCCTTAGTTAAACAGAAAAAAAAAAAACTTAGATTGGTAATTTTTGCCATTTTTAATGTCTATGTATCTCTTCGTTTGTTATGTGTGTGATATTCATAAATCTGTAGGTATACTTTCTGGAAACATGCTACACACTGTAAAATTAATTTCATGTAAATAGGATCAGTAGTTTCATAGAAGAATTCACTTAAATTTGAAAAACTTAAATTAAGGAAAACTGTATGTACAAAGAAAAAGAATATAAGAATCAAATTTAAAGAGACTATTTAAAGGACTTGCCTGCAGAGATACCCCCTAATATGATATGATATATTTCGTCACAGCACTTCTTTACATGTAATGGTGTACCTCACATTTCTGTATCCGGTGCCACCATTAACATATTACATTACAGTAACACATTATTTGCAGTACACGTTGACACAAATACTCCCAATTACACTATGTACCTTTTTTATTACTTGTTCAATCTCCCCTTCAGTATTTCTCCTACATTTCGTTTGCTATTCTCTATTTTATCAATAATCCTAATATATCTAATATTATATACGCCTTTCAAACCCCCTTTTTCCTCTAACTACTATTCACTAATATCTCAATTTCACTTTTTCTCTATAAATTATCATATTGAATTATTTATCCTATTTGTTCTTTGACCTTTTCTTCTATCTTTCTCTTATATTCATTTACTGTTCCAACGTTCAAATGTTAGTACTAATTTTATGCTGTCACTTGTTCACTTCTCTTAACTCTTTACACTATTTTCACTCATTCTTATTTGCGCTCACTTTCACTTTCTCACTATTCCACTTACACCTTATCCTATCTCACTATTCTCACTTCCTATGAATACTTATATTTATCTCTATGCATCAGCTTATACTCTTTCCCTCTCCCCTATACTTCTCGATCATTTACAGTTCCACTTTACTTGCACTTTTTGAACACATTCCCACATTTTTCTAATCATATCAAATGCCACTGCTATATCATCAGCTGTCGCAGGTTCTGACCTTTCTTTACTGTTCGTCTCTGCCTTATTTCTATCTCTGTCTTTCTTTCTATTTATTTCTTCTTCTATTCCTCTTTTATTCCACCCCCCCCACGCTTTCACTTTCACATCCTAGATTCCCACTTACACTCGCACCCTTAACCTTTTCATTACTTTTTTCCCTATCACTTCCTGACTCTTTGTTTCTCTTTTTATTCCCACTCGCCTTTTTTCTAGCCCCCGTGTTTCTTGTTCCGTTATACTCCCTAATATGTATTGTTTTAAAGAAAGTGTTTTGTACTTTTTAAAATTACAAAATAAAACATCAGGATGTTCACCTCAAATAACTAACCAGGTCCCTTGAATAATAGATTAAAATGGGAACTTAACTCAAGAATTTGAAGTTTCATAAGATTTTTTTCGGACAGTGGTGTATATAGTTTTAAAAACTCATTAAACAACGTATTGTTATTAATATTACCGCATATTTCAGAAATTTGCATGACAGAAGTGTGTTTAGCTTCAGAATCCTTCTGGCAGTTAGTTGCATCTGGGAGTGACAAAAGATTTTTGTCACATTGTGTAGGCAGAGCGCAGGATGTCTACAGTGGTCTGTATAGAGCTTCATATACTCAACGGACTAATAATCATGACGTCCTAGGCGAGTTGGAACCGCAACAGTGTGCTCGCCGTGGTTTCGTGGCTATTTTCCATGTACCTACATACATGAGTATATATAATACAAAAGCCTCTATCAGCAGCCAATGAGGACCAAACCATCTGTGGTGTTTAAGTCTGAACTATGTTACACATACGTGAACAGATACTAAAGTAGATAGATTGACAGTTTCTCTCTATTGAGGAGGTAAGTAAACAGTGTAACCAGCGTCAAAATTTGGATTATGATGCTGTGAGGTAACCACTATAAACGTCCCTATCCGACATACAGTAGGCCTAATATCAGAGCAGTGTTGTGGGTTGCCTTAGGACCTGTATATTGTCGCCACGGGGGTCTCACTGTGACTGCTTCATTTCAATGAAGCACTAGACTTTGAACAAAGTTCCTAGTCTATAACCCTAGTCCAGCCGTGGCGAAAATGTCATCGTGCGCCGAGCCACTGTGTAACCTGCAACGTGCATAGCCCCTATGGAGGGAGGCGGACACCCGAAGGGGAAGTGAAGCAACTGTCTGACTTATTAACGGATTTAATTTTCCTTACGTCAAGCACTTAAATATAATTTTATACAGTACAAGGTTACAAACTAATGTTTAGTACGTGTAACGAAGAAAGAAATTAACAAAAAAAAAAACACACAGAACACATTATCACAACCTATTAATTGTCTTCAGAATGTCTCTGCGACAGAGTTTCAAAATCAGGAATTATGTCACTTACTGCCAGTCGTAGTTGATCACGAAGGTATTTGTCTGTCATCGTGATCTAAATTTGGTTTTTACTATTTTCATTGTTGAAAATAATTTTTCAAAAACGTAAGTTGTAGCGAACATGGCTTCAACGGAGCAAGCGAAAAAACGAAGCTTCGGATATTTATTTTTGGCAAAGATTTGAAAACTTCAACATTTGTCAAGTCCTTACATCTAGCTTTCATTTAACATCACATTGTAAATCTGTGAGTTTAAATTGAAGATCTAACGGCATTATTCGTACATCTGCTGAAAAAGGATCGATGTACAGAGATGATAATAATAATAATAATAATAATAATAATAATAATAATAATAATAATAATACTTCACCTTTTAATGTTTCATAAGTGACATGTAGTAAAATGCTATTTTATGTTATACAACAGTTTCCTCGTAATACTTGTGAAAAAACCATACATTTAAATCTCGCCAAATATCATCTCACTATCACCAATCTCATTGACGCTAAATAACCTAGTAGTTGATACAGCGTCGTTGAATAACCAACTACAAAAATAAAATAAAAAATAATTCATTTAATATTCTCATCCTATTGGCAACAAAAAAAAAATGCGTCCCCCCATCCTCCTTGAAACTTTCGTTTTTGTAGAGGTACATGGTTTCGAGAGAGACATTGGACGATACGCCACTCGCAGGTCAGAGACAAATAAGCAAATGGAACGGAGTTTGATTCCAGGATTCCTGTGAGTGAGAGGGTGGGGGTTGGGGAAGGCAGGAAGTAGCCTAAGAGAAACGCACAGCTATCATTGCGAGCCACAATGTGCTCGTGAGTCACACTTTCGACACGGCTGTCCTAGTCTATGTTCATTGCTGTGAGAGCTCTTCATGGACGGAGCGAGAAATGCGGGCCGATGGAAGTACTGCCTCTTTCAAGAAGATGAACAGTTGGGGACATCGCCTATGGAAATGAAGAGCGTAGCAAGAGAAAAATTCGAAGCGAATTAAACGTGCAACATTATGTTTACGAATAAAATAATGATACTCTGCGAGGGGAACGCTCCATCACTACATAATAAAATAAACGCACTTGAAACAAGACACATATTTACATGCAGTGAGACTGAAACTAAAACCGCAATGAAAATATCACAATGCAACACTGATTCTATCGATGTCGTTTCTCTTCCGACTGTACTCTTGAATATCATTCAAGTTATCTCGTGACCTTTCCAGTCGCCCGCTCTTCCTTATCGAATTGTTTCGTTCGCATTCCTGTCGACGGTAATCCCTGCTTGACTGACTATTCTTATCGACTCAACGAATTCACTGAAATTTCTTCAAGTGCGGGAGCTAAATAATGTTCAAATGATTCCTATCATTCCTGTAAATCAGCGGTGACCAAAGCGGGTGTCGTGATTACATCGTGTAATCACAGACATTCATACTGGTAAGGGGAGTTTCCTGTACATTGCTCTCTGTCTCGCTCACGTACTGAAGGTAAGCAGTGTCGGTACCATGTAGCTCTACAAACTCTGTCTCTAGCAGGAACAGAAGGTTTCGTACAGAATAGGAAGAGGAATTTATTCGCTGTTCTGTCGGAGAAAATGTAATATGTTCCTTTGCTCACCGGTTTAATTAGTAGTAGTATATAGAAGCGACATTACAGGGCATTACGCTGAATAAACACGTAAAACAGGTACTATTATTGTTATTATTATTATTATTATTATTATTATTATTATTATTATTATTATTATTATTAATCAGCAAGTGTTATCATAATTCTTATATACGTGCCTGATTATATAGGCCTACATCTTCCCTTGAAGGATAAAATAATTACTAGACTACGCTATATCTCAATTTTAATTTTTTTTATCTTTTGATGAATATTATCAGTTACTTAATAGTTATTGATTTAATAATAATAATACTAATAATAATAATAATAATAATAATAATAATAATAATGATAATAATATAGAGAAACTGATTAAATATTACGTGCTAGTGTAGTAATGAAACGAGCAATTAAACTCCAAGAACTGAAATCAGCCTTCAATCATCGTCATGAAGAGAAAGATGACATAAATAAATGTAAGGAAGCCAGCTATCTAGTGGCGAACGAAATAGCTCGTTCTCTTTAGGCTTCCAACTAAGGAGAGTTTTATAAAAGCGTAATGATAAAGGTGGCTGAAGTAATTTGTCCAATGAGAGTTGTTCATTAATTTTTAAATCAGCGTATTTCTCGATTAAATATCCGGAAGAGAATTCAGGAAATTTCTGATTCTGTTCACGAGGAATATTAAAAGAAAAGCAAGAAAATGACAATAGTGACATTACTGATACAGCAAAGTTTGAGATTTTTATTAGCGGATTGATGAAGAACTCAATGTTACTGCACGAACCACCACTGGTTGTAGTTTTCATGCCAATTATCTCTCCCCCATCTCTTTACTTCATAGACTGTCTCTCGCGTGTATTCGCTGCCGTTCGAGTTTTGGTCATCGCTGCTGTAGAGGTAATAAATATTTTAAATAAATTTTCACAAGAACGTATACAGCTTTATACAGACTTCGATATGTGTCATATGTAGGACCGAATTTTTATGTAATTACATATTACATTCCTTTCAACCTAACCATATATAAATAACAAATCTTTGCGAATCTTGTAATTACCATCAATATATTAAAATTTGATACTACATATTTTTACATACTTACCCTCACATTACATATTATGGCTTCATATTACATAAATCTACATATTTAGAGGTTTTCTTCATTTTTACGTCTCTAAAAGGGGGGGGGGAACCTGCTGGGGAAGTTTACAATTTTAAATACACAGATTTAAAAAGCCTTTTTACCTACCCAAGAAAGGATATATTTCGGGAAGAAACATAACGTCCTTAGTTCCAGAAAGTAGTAGAGGCACTCATCGCATACCACCCACTGTAAATATGAGTGAACAAAAGGCAACCTTTCTCATACAACTACCTTGTATTGTAAAAATCACTCAGAAAGTAGCGTTGCTTTTATGCGGTATAGTGGGACGAGGACAGCATGATTTGTCTCGAACTATAATTGTTCTGCACACGTCTTAACAAGCCCTTCCCATGCAATTTGCAACCTTACCCATCCTCTTCCTAATCCTTCCAGGGAAAACCCGTGTCAAGTCTGACATGAGTCGCAATAAAGTAGCCGACTTTTGAAAAGAAGCTGGAGTGAAGGAACAAACTGGAAAAATGTTGAAAGAATAAAATAAATAGCTTTTCAGATTATTGCATGACCTCTTTACTTTAAATAAAATTATAGATTATGGACGAAGCTTTGACTACAGATGGAAAAATAGTACTATGTCAAGGGTGCGGTAAAAAAAAGTCGGGTGCTCTATGAAATCACAACTGGAGAGTCTTACCTATCCCATACCTGCCAGTTATTGATATTACATATTTTCATGATTTTACATATTTTGGTACATATTCAGCTTATTTTTCTTACATAATTTGTACTACATATTTCACACCTTGATATTACATAAAAATCCGGTCCCTAGTCATATGCGTACAAAATTTTGCAACAACCTTAAACTGCAAAAAGGTAAGAAGAAAATAAGAGCCGTACATATAGGCCTACAGGCTACATGAATAGATAAGAATGTGATCATTGTTTCCTTCTCACAGGTACGTACGTTCGAAAATTGGATGTAGGAGAAGGAAGTCTCAAGTATCGAGTGAAATATGCGAGGTAGTTAGAACTTGTGGGCTCAGACCGCAGCTCCACTAATATGAAGTTTATAGCCTCGAGCAGAAGTAGGTTTCCATGTTCTGCAGTAAGGAAATAGTTCCCCAGCACCACGTAGACATTGTCATCTTCGTCACTTCCAACAGACACACAGAAAATATAATCACATTTCGAAATTCGTTACCACATCCTCCTTTGCAGCTGTAAATATGATACCCAACAATCGTAAATGTCCCAATCTTTCCGCCCTAAAATATTCTTCTTTTAATTTTTTGGGATAATTTCTTAATGAGACCAACTAATGATGATAAAGGGATATTTCACAGTGACTGACGTCACGATCGCATACAAAATGTGGATACGTATATGAAACATAATAAATATTTATATCATATTAGTGCCATATACTTTAGTACACCCCTTCTTTTTAATATATTTGTAGATGACATACCAGACATGGTCGATAAAATCGATTCTGAAGCTCCAAATTTAGACGGGATCCCCAAACCTGCACTCTTAATGCAGATGATCTGATTTTGATATCTCGATCAATAAATGGACTGCAACAGGAACTTTACTGCTTGGAGAGTTATTGTAGTCAATGGGGCATGACTGTTAAGGACAAGACTAAAACAATTACTTTTAAAAATGGGTCTGTACATAGCAGGGATGGCACATATTGGAATAATGGACTTAAATTAATAAAAAAAATGGTTTGACATAAATTACCTTTCTATCAACGAAAATGAAACCATAATTATTCCATTCTCATTATCTAAAAAATGTAACAAACCTCCTACATCTATATTAAGTATTAAATTACATAATTCTGATTGTTGTCTTATACAGTGTAAATGTCCGATTATTAAGGAGTCCTCTGAAGTTAAGTATTTAGGCATAATTTTCGATAATCATTTAAAATGGAATCAACGCATTAATTGCCTTTGTAAAAAATTACGTAAAAGAGTATATTATTTTGTTTTATTGAGGAATTACTTGTCAATAAGCTTATTACGCACAATATATTTAACTTTATTTCAATCGGTAATTATGTATGGAATTAAGTTATAGCATGGGGTAGCTCATTTAAATCCAATTTTAATCCACTTTATTTATTACAGAAGAAAATAATTAAAATATGTCTTCATAAACCTATTGATTTTCCATCTCAAAATTTGTTTTTAGACTTTAATGTACTTAACGTAAGACAGATTTATTATATTGTATTAATAAAATTCATACATAAAAATCGAATTATTTTTAATTGTATTCTCATAGCTATAAAACAAAAGGTATGAATTCTTTAAGATTGTTTGAACCAAAATGCAACACTGTTACAGTATTTAATCATAGTAGTAATTTAGGCCCAAGAATACATAACAAATTTATATTTAAATATCCTAATCTTGTCAATTCTAACAGTTCTAGTATTAAATTTAAAAAGTTATGTATGGATTTTATGAAAATTGAAAAATTATTTTTTTAAATTTATAAACCATAATTGCATAGTAGACATAAGACAAATTGTGTTGTATAATTATTAATTTCAATTCAGGAATCCGCCCCTGAGCACGAGTTATCGTCTTTCAGGGGCGAGTTTTTTTTTTTTCATATATAATATATGTTATGTTATAATTATTAGCAAAATAATAAATAAATAAAAATTAAAAAAAAAATCATATATTTAAGGGTTACTTTATCACTGAACGGAAGATGGACTAAGCATGTTGACATAACGAAACGCAAGTGCGGGGTAAAGAGTGCGGAGGTATTGAAATTGATCACTAAAGTGCCAGATATTCCTGCAGCAACATTGGAGATTTCAGATTTTTTGACAGCAAACTAGATGACAAAAGCTTCTCAACCGAATAATAACAATCATTTCCCATATTTATTCTGCGTTTAATTTCCTCCCTCGTTTCATTTATATTTGAAGGGTACAGAGAAAAAACGAACAGAGTCACAATTTTCTTAAGGGTGATATCATCATCTAATTCAGTATATTACTGCAAAATTTATTGTTGTTCCTAATGAAAATGTAGGAAAGGATGATTGTATCCGTGGTGATAGTTCTCCTTTACCAGTTTTGATAAGAAAATCACATAAATTTTGCAGTAATATACTGAATTAGATGATGTCGTCACCCTTATGAGAATTGTGACTCTGTTCGTTCTTTCTCTGTACCCTTCATTTGTTACTGTTGCTCCATGATATTTGAATTTTTCCACCTCTTCGAAGGATAAATCTCCAATTTTTATATTTCCATTTCGTACAATATTCTGGTCTCGAGACATAATTATATATTTTGTCGTTTCGGGATTTACTTCCAAATCTGTCGCTTTACTTGCTTCAAGTAAAATTTCTGTGTTTTCCCTACCGTACAAAAAGATTGAAAATTGCTCTACACCTTAATGAGCTGTTGCAAATTTATATATAGAGGAAATGCTTAGGCAATTAGACATGAAAAATAATAAACACTTTTGACTCTTTTAGGCGGCAAACTTAGATGATGCACTTATATGACCAAACTTTATTAAAAATCAGTCATAGCATATTATTTAAAAAAAAAAAAACAAAAAAAAAACAATTATGGTGATAGGGTCGGCAGTAAAAGAGGACGTGCAGAAGGCGCTACAAAATCTAGAGAACTGGGCAAAGGAAAACGACCTGGATGTAAACAAAGAGAAGACAGTGCAAATGACATTCAGGAAGGGCGGAAAAATAGCACCCAAAGACAGAATAACCTTATATGACGAGCCCCTACAAGTTGTAGGGAAATATAAATACCTGGGAATTACATTACAGACAACAGCAACATCTTTCGGTATGCACGTTCAGGAATAGAGTTCATTTGGGAGAAACTCAAGATTGGTGACATGATTAGAATAGAAAAAGTCAAGACTATGTTTATGAAATTGATACTAGGAGTCGGAAAAGCAGCACCATCCCGCCTTGTATATGAGCTCATGAGAGAGACATATTTCGTAGATGATATCAGATCGCAGCACTGGCTATAACACAGGACCCTACCAGGAACTGGTAAGCATAAGAGACCGGAAGAAGAAGGAGATAGACCTAGAGTTCTACACCACATCAGCCATGCTAGACGACAGCTGGACCAGGGAGTGTAGGAGCCAGAGTCACGTGACAACAAGACTCACAATACACGGGTTTCATCATAAAATATGTGTGAACAACAAGTTCCATGAACCGAACGAAGACTGCAAATGTGTGCTGTGCGGTCAAAGATGTAGGAAATACCACATCATAACGTGTGCGAAGAGAGTTAAACCAATAACAGACTATGGCAAAGACTAAACTTGGACATTAATGCTCAACTCGAGCGCATTTTTCTCATTATTATTATTAAAAAAAAACAATTATTTTACAGCTTCTTATTTAGTTTGGATATGCCTTTAGAAACAAAATTTTAATTAAACTCTTATTGACTTACTAACTTAAATTAATATAAAAAACAACTATCTCTCTTCCTGCTCTAATATAGAGACTTCTTACTGCTGAAAAAATGGCTAATAGAATTTCGTTAATTACTGGAAAGAGATGCTGCAAAAGAACTGCTTCGTTATCATTTTCACTATAAATATTACTAAACGATGTGGTTTTCTATAAATCTGCATTATGCAACGAATATTAATATACCTGACTAATCAATATGATTTCAATAATGAAAGCAAAAATCAGTGGGGACTTCAGTTATGAACTTCGCGGATAATAAGGACTTTACTATTTCGTATTCAGGGCAAACATTGAAATTAATTTATGCATTCTGTTTATAATTATCACTGACAAATACAACAATTTTCCGGTAATTTAATTTTAATCTGTTATTGCATTAGAGGAATTGAGTTGGGATTGACGTTTGTACTTCATATATGACTGCAAATCACCATACAAAATTATTTGGGATACATAATAGAAATTACTGGACTTTGTCTGTCAACAATATACATGCTGAATGAATCCTATCCTCAATTTCGTATTCTGATTTACACTCTATACCAGGGAGCGTCATGTGACTACACCAGTGTTGCCAAGTCAGCTGTTTTGTAACTAAATCTGGTGTTTTCAGGACTATGGTCAGCTACAGAATTTTACCGTCAGCGCCTAGCTATTTATTTGGCGTTTTTTTGATGATTTCTGCAAAGGCAGACGATATTTTTAAGTTTTTTTCTGTAAAGATGTTATATTGTTTTTATATGTACTTGCGGACAAGAACATTAGTTAATCATAAACTAGAGATTAAAATTTATTATCAAAATTTTGTCATTGTGCGAGTATAAAATATCAATGTCTTATGATAACTCGATTTCGTACAACTATGTCCATTTCCTGCCTCATCCATTATTGTACAAATAAGGTATGCCACTTTCGTTAAACTCTTAGTCTAATCATATATACATTGTTTTTGTAAATTAATTGATATGTTTAATCATAAAGAGTAGATAATGGTCTGAATTATTATTTTCATTTGTGATAACTTATATTATGATTCATTCATTCATAGTGTTCTGCCCATGGGCAGGTCTTTCACTGCAAACCCGGTATATTATTTTCTGCCTTCCTCTTTGTCTCCTCATATGATCCATATATCTTAATGTCGTCTTATATTATATATTATTTAATTTATTATTTCGCATTATAGTTTGTGTAAAACAGACATACTTAAAACTTAAGACCAAACTCACTGTTGGCAGGCACGTCTTCAGCTCAGTGTGAAATCAGATTTCGAACGAACTGGTGTGATTGTGAATGTGATTGTTTCCGAAGTGTCCAGTATATTATTCTTGATATACTTCATTCAATTTTGAAGAAAAATTCCGCGTAAAACTCCATACGTAAAGAAAAGAAAAACACAATGTGTTGAAAGATTGGGTGGAAGAAGTTGCCGGTGATAGTTTGAAAGCTCGATGTAAATGGTGTAAGGTGATATTGAATGCAAAATATTCAGATTTAATTATCCATACGATTTTGCATAGAACATAGAGCCTACAAAGTGATACACACTTTCCATAATTTATTCAACATTTTTATAAAATTCTCCAGTTCCTAAAACTGTATAGTTTGTATTTCAAATTTGGAAGTGATGTATTAAGAAAAATCTGGAGTTTTTTAAGTACAGTTTAGCGGGTTTTTTTAAGCTTGTGCAGCGGTAAATGGAATTCCGAGTTGTCAACACTGGACTACACTCTCGTGCGTACGTACAAACCCTCAAGCCCTGACGTACGGCTGCGGGCAAGGATAGCTGCGGAGCAAAGAACTTGTATCTGAACCGAATTTGTGATAAGAATATAAATTAATTTCAGCTTTTAATTGAAGCACACTTTCACTGTTAATTGCAATATACTGAAAACAGTACTCTATACAATTGGGTACAGTTAACTAACTATATAGGCTACGAAATAAATTTTTGCATGTTTGCACAATAATGAAACAAAACAAAATAGACACTTTTATAAAGATTAACATACTACGAAATAAAACTGTTCACTGTTTGTCTTCTTCTCATTGCTATACAGTTCAATTAACAAAGTAAACAACAGTACAAACGTCGTTATTCAAATCTCTAATAATAGTACTTTTTCTTATACATAAGAGATCCGCGGCGATTTTTGCAGATTTCTGTTAGCAAGCAGCTTTTCAATTCGCGGAGCTATTGTTTTAGTACCACCCAATCGCAAACATGCTTTCAAGTGTTCATCACTTCATTGCCTTCTGTGATGTGACTTTGTAAACTTCATCAAAGAAAACAGTGTTTCGCATACGTAGGGTGTCCCGAACGTGCACAACGTTCTTGCAGCGAGATTGTGCAGTTTAGGAAACCTTTCTCGTGGAAAACAAGTATAGAAATGGTTAATACTTTTTCTGTTTTGATACTTATCCTTTAGCTCAATATCACCTTGTAAATCAAGTATTTCTAATTGCGGTTCAGCAGGAATATCCAGGACTCTCACTGAAAAAGGCGTTGCAAATATCTTAAATTGTTGTTCAAGTTCTCTAATTTCCTGATATCTACGTTCGAAGTCTTCGCACAATTGTTGCATTATTTTTATATATTCTTCCATATCCAAGGCTTCTAACAGGTTTCCTATGTACATCCATAAATAAGGCAATTTCATTCCTAAGTGGGAGAAAACGTTCCAGAATTTTTCTCGACTTAACCACCTTAGCTCGGTATGGTAGAGTAAATCCCCATACTCACTGTTAATATCATCAAGTCGTGCCCTGAACTACATGGGCCATATTCATAGACATTCTTAGCGCTGGCTTCCGGTGGATGATCAGCGAACTAGCGTTTTTCGTATTCATAAACCAGTGTTAGCGTTATCATATGATATGAATCCTATACAAGTAATCACTCGATAGCCGGGGCTACTTTAGCACGTTCGTAGAGCGGGCTAGCAAAATGTCTATGAATAGCACCCCATGTGATTAAGTCCTTTAGACCATACCTGCACAGACAGCGCTCAACGAGCACGCGCGCGCTCTTTCGGAGCGGGAGAGCTGTGTTTTCCGCTCGCCGAATCGGAGAAGAAGATACGTCAGGATGACAAGACTTGCTATAGATAGAGGAGGGGGAAACGACCACTCAGCTATCTAGTGGAGTGCAGTGCGTATTCTCAGTAACTGTTTCACGTTGTTGTACTGCTACAGTAAGCTTACAGTATGGAGGAATCTAAAAGACGGAAAAATAGTGATCAGGCAAATTCTTTCAAAGTTGCATGGGAAAATGCTTATTTTTTCATAGCTGCTGGAGTAAATACTCAGTGCTTTATCTGCCACAACATTTTGAAAGGTAGAAAGAAACGTAACATAATGCGTCATTACGAGTCCAGACATAAAGATACTAAAGATATTAATCTTCAACAATTTAAATATCTTTCTTCAGGGAAAAGGCCAGCTCAGTGTTGATATGTTGAATAAATTACGGGATTTCAGTCGTAAACTCACACTTTTCGTAAGTCTGTTTCGGGAAGGTAATATGGCTTACTTACGAACGATAGAAACTGCTCATGATGAAGCCATGTTAAATGATTATGTGCAAATATTAATTGAAATTCAAACTGAATTTAATTCTAGGTTCCAAGATCTTGTCTTAAGGTCCACACCTGTCGAGTAACGGTTAGCGCGTCTAGCCGCGAAACCACGTGGCCCGGGTTCGATTCCCGGGTCAAGTTACCTGGTTGAGGTTTTTCCGGAGTTTTCCCTCAACTCAGTATGAGCAAACGCTGAGTAACTTTCGATGATGGACCCCGGACTCATTTCACCGGCATTATCACCTTCTTCTCATTCAGACGCTAAATAACATAAGTTGTTGATAAAGCGTCGTAAAATAACCTACTAAAAATCTTGTCTTAATTGGAAAGAAGTTTAAAGTTATCATAATAAATTCTTCAACACCAGTTGAACCAATATCATATAAGTTACAGGTGGGCCTGGTTGGCGCAGTTGGTATAGCGCTGGCCTTTTATGCCCGAGGTTGCGGGTTCGATTCCGGGCCAGGTCGATTGAATTTAAATTTGCTCATATAACCTCGGCAGTTGCGAGTGTCGTTAAATAAAACAAAACATTTAACGATTTACAGCTCGGATTTATTGATCTTCAATGTGGCCTAAGGGCTAAAGATCGTTTGAATAATACTACTAGCCTGGTTGAGTTTTACAAGACTAAACATTAGCAATAATATTATCCACGACTACACAGGCTGGCTGTGAAAATGATTGCTATGTTTGGCTCAAAATTTATATTTGTGAGCAACTGTTTTCTGTAATCAACTTTAATAAAGGCAGACATCGAACATGACAATTGTACATTTAAGTAGGTATAAAATTTCTATTATTTCTGTAAAATAAATATTTCTGTATTAATTAATAATAGTCCAAGATAGTTTTGCAAACACTGAACGGGAATTCATTTCATAAACATTCGTACTAGTACTTCTTTTTGTGTATATTTTGTACGAGGTCACCCCTTCTTTCAGTCCACCCTATACTGAGCGCAGCTAATATCTGCATTCAGCTCATGAGCTGTGAGCCGGCTCGGAGAGCGCAAACCTTGTGCAGGCCTGCTTTAGACCTTATGAATTTAATTGTTCGCACAACAACAACATCCATTACATTGCTAAGGTTCATGTTTTAGCACATAAATATTGCTGGTGCAAAATGCAGTGCACCGGTGCTCCCAAGCGACCTCGATAGGTTCCACCACTGATAGACTGCAGTGTACAACTGTACTGCCCGCAGTGGAAGCCCTGAGCAGGCCTGTACGCCCTCTCGCGATCTTGAGTCGACCTGGCGGAGCTTGATATATACAAATTCAAACTTGTCTAGTACTGTAGTAGTATATTGTAATTGAATTGTTGTGCTCGACTATGCGGAAATGTAGTAATTATACACCTGATAGCAGCCCTTTAATGGACCTCATTAAAGTACACCTATTCATTAAAGTTCAGGTGTTCCACCAATCAGAAAACACCATTGTAGCAATATGAAAGCGCAAGTATCGATTATTCTCGGATATGCAATCGAAAGACAACTAGCGAAACGTCACGGGGGCTGGAAATCCAATACTGTCGCAGAAGGTTATGTTCTGTTACTATAATAATTAGCATTAATTGTAAATAATATTCGAATACATTCAATTTGTCATCTCGTTTTTCAATGTCTAATTCAATTTCAAGGTTATATCAAGATTAATGTTTATTTTACTCTCTAGATTATATCAAGGTCAAGGATATTTCTTTCTCGGAAAAAAATTAATACTTTCGCGTCTGCGCACATCTCACAATTTACAAGATATTGCACAAGGTCAGTTCCTCTCCCCAGTCAGATAAGAATAACATGAATACTTATGAATAATTTCAAGTTATAAATATGGTCGAGCATAAAAAGTCGTATGAAACTTGCCTATAATGGTAATTAAGACGCTCGCATGAAAATTACATACTCGCGTCTTAATTACTACCATCAGTGGCGGTGCGTCAATAAGAGCACAAGAGCACGTGAACACCTTGTTTCCATTAATGCACGACTAGTTTTATTATTTGATACCGTATTGACGTAGTGGGGATGTATAATATCAGAATCGAGTATTTTAAACTTCCCGCATTTTGCATAAACTTCTTATGTAAACTTGGCAACATCCGTTCACGTACAAGCCGTGCTCTTTTCGAGTTGGTTACAGGAATTTCACGCATGCGCGGGAGAAAATTGTCTTTAGCTGGCCGCTTATGACTCGTCAAGAGCACAAAGTGTTAGGTGAACATGATGAGTATCTATCCTACAGATGTCAGGTCCATCGATGCCTATCGTTCACGTGCTATATTTCGAGGAGGAAATTTAAAAGCCTGTAGATGTCAGCATCTGACTGTAGGAGCGTTTACTTACGTGTACAGTGCTGCTACGAGAGTGTAGTTTGTGAATTACTATACTTCAGTGCCGGCATAATAGCATAGTTTGGCTTTCAAACACGTGCTGACAGACTGTGGCGGTGGTATGAATTTAAGTATCTGTATGGCAGTGTAAATATTTAAGAATAATATTTACTGGCATGTATTTATAGTAATCTATGCGAGTGGGATTACAGTACTGGTATAGGCTATAGTGTATCAGTGTGTTGTGAATCAAAATATATTACTGAACACACGCGTTTGTAAATAACGAGACCGTGGTATGTATTCATTTTTAACAAACGTAAACAATGAACTCTGTTCAAGTAATTTTGAACAGTAAAGAACTGGGTAAACTGGCTTACCAGGAAAAATTGTAAATAAAAAGACTGAGTTTCATTATTATTATTATTATTATTATTATTATTATTATTATTATTATTATTATATGCTGTTTTGAATTTATATATGTTTTTTTTTTCGATAGTGCAACATTGGAATCATGACATTTCATATTAGACTAAACGTACGATTTCAAATTCTCTTCGATTTTGGAAGCACAAAATTGTGAACACACATAATATTTTATCACGAGCCGCCACTGACTACCATTATAGGCTCGTTGCATAATGTACTACTATGTTTCAAATATATGTACTCAAATGTTCCTGATTTAGAACTTCTTACTGGTTTCATTAGTATAGTTTTGTAATTAGAAATTAATGGAAACCGATTCTTCATTGTATTACAGTTTCAGAGAACGACGAACGAGAATAGCGTGCGTTAAATTATACGAAAGATTTTAAGTTACCTTTTCTATTGTGGTAAGTATAGCTATGTTAAAAGTATTACGGCCTACAAAGCCAGGAACATTCTCGAAAATTCTAAGACTCTTACAGTCAAGAGGCTTTAAAAGCTCTTGAATCTCCAGTAGCACGATATATTGGACGTGGAATGTCTAGAGTCACTCATGATACACGCTGTACACAATGCAGTCTAGCTGTTGGGTGTGCCCGGACGTGAAGCTTTGAGGAAAAACTAATTGGCACATATAACTTTGAAGAAAGCATCTCAAAGTCGTTTAGATCAAAGGAGTTCTTGATTCATTACCCTCATAATCTTGCCTAGCGACCTGTTACATACGGGTGATCATCTTATTATCCATTAGCGGACAGTTTCATTCTCATAAATTAAGAGGCTCTTCCCAGGGGCAATGAGCTGCAACTGTGCAGAACATTTATCCGCCATAGAACTTGCTTGTGGTCAAATATGGGATGTGTGTCTTCGACGCCAGGATGAAAATAAACAATGATTAAAGGAGAAGTTACCAGTGGAAAAGAACAGACTTACACGTAGCCATTTCCGAAAATTCGCTTTTGTTGCCTAGGGCTAGTGTAGTGAGATACAGGGACATCATTTTATTTTTACTTCAATTTTTATTATACCTGAATTTTTTAATGTACTTCACTCCCACCCCCTCTACTAGTGAACTTCTAACCATTCTCCACACAGAACCAAGGCCGCGTATGCGGACTTAGTAAGCAGTACTGAGTTAGTGAGTATAGTACGTTCCAGAAATATGTTCGCGTTTTCCAGTGACGAAAGAGCTTTCAATATTGAATCATATTTTCGTACAGGTACTGTAGTCCGTTTACCTACGTCGCATCCCGGTTACCCCCACTCGCTTCTGCTCGCTCGTCTGTAAAAACTAGTGACTGGGATGTCTCAGCTCTTTTTCTGAAAACAATTTCTGTCAGGAATTGGACGTCTATGTAATATTATACAACTGTTTAAAATAACTTAAATGAAAGGGCCTCGTTAAGTAATTAACTGTCACGTGATTTCCTCCCTTTTTACGACCCTGCGACAAAACCACTTGGACGGACAGTAGATAGCATGTCTGAGTAATTTTATCTTTTCGGATCGGGCAGAAGTGAAGATTAAATTTACAGTACGTAAGGTACTTTTTTATATGTAGTATGTACAGAATTATTTCAACATGAGTTACTAGTACGAAGGACGAAACTGCTAATTGGACTTAGGTACAATAGTCTATAGTGCGATAATATGCACAAAAGAACTGAAGCCTGTATCGAAATGAACGGCCACTATTTTCAAAAATGTGTTTAAATATCTATATTATGATTATTTTTAATTTAACTTCATTCTCTATATTGTACGCTAATGTGCTGTAGACAGTATAATATATACGTCCGAATGGATAGCTCAATTCGTGAGTAAAACACTTATTGTCAATACAGTACTGTAGTTTGATTAAACAAAAACCTATAATGAAAATTATCAAACTGAAAAACGCGATATTTCTTAGTTTACGTAAATGGATGAACTACTTTTCTTCCCTCCTATACCTAGTAAAGTGATTTGTTTGTATTTTACGCCAGTATCATCGAACTCCAGTCGTGGAAGGGGGTAGCAAACGGTTTTTCCCTTACTCCAAAAGTATAGCCAGGTTAATATTGGAAATGTTAGTAAAAATAAATTGATGTCCTTGTACTTGTGTTGGACAATAGCAGAGGATAAGGATTTATTCTGAGGTTTTCTTCTGTTTTCCTCAACAGCAAAAATGTTATTCCACCAACTCTCTTCACTTCTCTCTACTCTTTCCTCGTTCCTTGTAATTTCATTTTATTATTACTCCGCCGGGAATCGAACCCGGGCCGGCTAGTCTGGAGGCAGACACGCTATCACAAAGCTAACTCGGCGGACTAAAGACAGGTGTAAGTTTTATTATATGAATGCAAAGCCTTTGCATAGGCAAGTACTATCATAATAGAAACATGTTATCAGTCATTTATTTCACTATGCCACAAACACTGAGTGGCTTTATGGAATAGTATCGAAGTTTGTCATCCAAATACGCTACTAATAATGACACAAAGCAAAAGTGCATAAGACCTATGTCGAATGTTTATAAAGGAAAAATGCTACTCGGTAATGGTACACCGACATTATTAACCGCAGTATTTGATAGGCTATAAACGTTCCGCTGACTCAGGAAATTTTTTTAACACTGTCAGTTCAATTGCATTCAAATTAAGAATTGTTTCATGTATGAATTTGTCATGCAATTATTATGTGGAAGAGCAGGCGACACTACAAACAAGTTTTATGTAAAAATGTTTCAAAAACGTTGCATGCAAAGTGTTAACGATGGTTGTACATTAGGGCCCAGTTTCACCAAACTTTGTCAAAATAACGTTAACAGCATGTTAACTAACGTGTTGTTAAAAATTAAACATCCTCTTAGTATAATAGTGTTTCACCAAACATTTGAAGTACTTTGGTTAGGTAACATGATGTTAAGAGTAATGTAACAGGAATCAAAGAAGCAGTGATTGTATGAAAGTTTACCGAATGTGCCTTTAGTTGGTGTAGTCATTTGCTTTAGCGGAGAATTGTATTTTTTACATTATGGAAGTATTGGAGACTAACATAATTACAACGGAAATCGAGAGAAAGAAAGTGTAAGGAGCAGTAATTTTACCTCATAAGAGAAATATAATTATTTTAGTAAATCTAGCAATTATATGAATGCAATTGAACTCAAACGTAGTGATGGAACTTTCATTAGGAAAAAGGAACAAGCATGGTTCTCTTTAACCCACTATTCTCAATCGTCATTTGGATGTGAAAACGCAAACTATGAAACAAATCAATGTTATGAATATATTAAAAGAAATACTAAGACGGGTCATGCACGATACAGTGGAACATTTGAAAACTGACGGCGATACTATCACTCTCAAAGTTGTTATTTGTACGAAGATTCTTTCAATTATCCAGAATCAAATAGAACCAATAGAAAATGAAAATAATTGTGATGCTGAATAAGCGTTAACATTATTTTCATATCTTATATATCTAACAAATCTTCACACGTCATTGGTCATAATTACTTGTGAACTGTTAAATCCGTGGAATAAAGAAATATCGTTTTGAAAATCTGCAATTATATCTGGGTATTAATACGAAATAATAATCACAGAAATGCTTACATTAATAAACACATATCTTCTCTTTACTGTGGATGCAGCGCTAATATTAATATGAATCATTTCAGTATCTATGAACATATCTATTCTGAATAATTGAAAATGCTGAAGTAGGATTGCAGCTGATTGTTTTCACTGCAAATATATCTCGATATAATAATACGGCGTGTAACATAATTATGTTCTCTGGCAGCGATGATTCACGCTGTAACAGGACGTTAAGGATTTAACTGAGGGAGTATGCTATGTTAATTTAACAGTGGGTTTAACATGATGTTAGCAGTAACAACAGTTGATGAAACATCTCTTCCGTTAAGTTTACTGTTAAACTGCCTTAACGACATGTTAAATATTTAACAAGGGTTGGTGAAACTGGGCATAAGTCTTTTTTATGTTTCCCGAAATCGTAATTTGGTAACCGTGACTGCATAGTCTATAATAAAAATATAGGAATAGCATTTTTTCTACATTCTTTCCCTGAAATATCATATTTAATTAATGGCGAGTCCTATGATATATAGCTCAAATAATTTAACGAAATACACAAACTTTCCACAAGCTGCCATTTTTATGTGTTCTTACCCTTTAACGACACTTCGTATCCGAGACAGCTCTGCTAGAATTATGGCCTGCATTGCAATCTTTGTGTTGGGTGAGATATGGAACAAATTTGAACCAGAATGTACTTTGCGAAGAGCCAGGGATGTACAACAATTATTATTAGATGAGAATATATTACTCCATTAGGTCTACTATTTTAAAAGAAATGGAACTAGTTTTGATATTTTCACTATTAGAGGTAGAGTACCGAATTAATTTTGAACAAAATACCGGTTTTACTTAAAATACATTACTCTTATTAAACATAATAATGAGTCGGAATCGATATTTATTTACAGTTACTTATTATTAGACAGTGGATGTGGGATGACTTAAGGAAAGTGAAGTTGTTTCGTATCGGAGTATATGGCACGTGCCGCGCCGTTCGTCTTTTGTGTACCTGGCGAGTACATAACGAAGGAACCCCGGTCCACATTGCAACGCAATGTGTGCAGTTGTATTATCCTGCTCAACTATTTAGCACGAGTTGAATAGTGTAGTACTGAAATAAAAACCAAAACTCAGGCTATAGAGAAACATTGCAAAAGTACATCGCACAGGAAATGCGTTGAAATGAAATCTGAGGAACCATCATCATCATCATTTAGTTGTGCGGGTCTAAACGACACGTGCAACATGATGCTCAGTACAAATATTCCTCCAACGAAATTGAGTGATCCCCATTTTAGAGTTTTTCTTCAGAAATTTTCTCGATACAGAAACTGTTTAAGCGATAGGCGAAGACGATTCAGCTTCGACAACTTACTACAATATATCGTCGTTTACTGCAACGCTGGTAATTGAATCAATGATGACGAGGACTGAACTTGCAAGGTATGGACTACAATACTACAGTACGTTAGTTTTCTTTTCCTTTTGACTGTACGGAGTTACAGTAGCTTGTTGACGACATCTGTTTACGTTTAAAACCTGTTGAGCCAATGGTCTGAATGAAAAAAAAAGTAACATATAGTAAATGTGCACCTATATTCAACGATAAATCATCCCGCATCCACTTTCTATTTATAAGTTACATACCGGCAAAGACTGAACCCCGAAAAGGACTTTAAGAGTGCTATTCATAGACATTTCGCTAGCCCGCGCTACGAGCGTGCTAAACTAGCCCGGCTATCGACTGATTACTTGTACGGGATTCATACCATATCATATCGCTAACATTGGTTTATGAATACGAAAAACTTTAGTTCGCTGATCATCCACCGGAAACTCGCGCTAAGAATGTCTATGAATACGACCCTAAAACTTTATTAAGAATTAGCTCTGATTAACAATAGGATATCATTTTATTATATCACTGCGCAAGTTATTGCGATGAGGAGAATATGTCTAATTATTTATTATACTCAAGAATGAGTTAGGTGTTCAAAGATAATGAAAATATCGTTATGCACGATTTTCCTATAATTCCTTCCCATTTTAACAGCACACCATACAGTAGGACTTTAAAGTATACAGCTTGATTTAACCCTTAAATTCACAATGTACCCTATAAGATACAACAAGTTAATAGGCTATATGCTATAATTTTAATAGAATAATAAAAAAAGAATACGTAGGGAAATTAAATTTAACCAAAATTTCACAATACTATAATATTGCACAGTAGTGACAAAAAAAAACCGGACCACCCTTGTAGCTGATTTCAGAGCCTTGTTCACTCCAGAGCACGATAGACTGGTAACTAATACTTTCGTGGTTCGAATCCTGCCTGGGAAGGAAACTTTTTTTTTTTGTTCCTTATTCAAATTTATTCCCAATACTTTTCAATTGCTGGTAAAATTCATGTTCTGAGAACAATAAGTTAATTAAGTAGTAAAATATCACTGCAATCGAAAACTATTGGGAGTAAATTTGAATAAGTAACAAAAAAAAAGTTTCCTTCCCAGGCAGGATTTGAACCACGAAAGTCTTAGGCTGGTATTCATAGTCGACACTTTCGATTAAAGTGTCCTTTGGAAGACGCAAAGTATCACTTTTCCGTTGCACAGTCGAAACTTTGGTGCAAAGGAACACTTTGGATGAAAGTGTACTTATGACCACACTTTGAGCGGAAAGTGTCACTTTGTAGAAAAATGGCGGACGTCTTGGAAGTTATCGAATTATTTATTAGAACGTGCGGAAGAGATGGCACAATTAGTGGACAATGTACAAAAGCGCTACATTAGAGATAGGCCTAAAGACAATCCCGTGGAATTTTATAATGATGTAGGATTTAAAAAAACGGTTCCGATTTGATAAAGAAACTTATTGAGACTGCTTATATTTTCGATGATTGGTTGACAAAAACGAATAATAGAGATTTGCCAGTGCCTCCAATAATATAGTTATTGACTGCATTAAAATTCTATGCTACAGATATTTACCATACATTAATATATGTATAATATTATAGTTCAGGTATTTCTGTAGTAACATTCGTATATTTATAACCTCAATTCGATGAAGTTATATGTAGGTAGATATGCCTATATAACCTATTTTTTATTACTGAAACGAATTTTTTAACTTAAATAATATTAAACTAACTTCAATCTAATGTAGGCATAACTATAAATTAGCATTGAGAGATCTCAAGTGCCTGCCTTCTAAGCAGATTCCATAATTATATTGGGTTTAAAATGATTTTGATTTTTGTTTACTAACTGTATTTTGAGGTAAGATTTATCTTGATGTTAATATAATCATTACTGTTTTGATACCGGTAATATATATTTTCACGCCGGTAAGCAATACATCTACTGTCTCTAGTTCATATGCAGTCATAACCTCACCATGAAAAGAGATCTCATACTATTAGGCCAATTTGGTTTGCATTGTAGGAACATTTGGAATTCAAAATATTCCTGAAGAGCAGGCAATAATGGAAACGAGAGAGAGAAAATAGTAGAAGTAATAATAATAATAATAATAATAATAATAATAATAGCAGTAGTAATGTGTTTATTTCATTCTTTTTTTACTTCTATTCACTATTCATGAAAAAGACAAAAATGAAAATAAAGGAAATAACATGATATATCAATGAAGCAGATACGTATAAAACCTAACCTAACGATATAAATTTAATTATATATATACACACAAAACTACTCAGTCCAACTTAACCTAACTATATAAACTAATAGAAGATATGTACAAAATGTAACCGAACTATATAAATCAGTGGAATGGATACATACAAAATCTAACTTAGCGACATAAATCAATGAAAAAGATATTTACAAAACCTAATCTAACTATATAAATTAATGGATCAGCTATGTACTGTACAAAACCTAACCCAATAATCACCAGCAGTATCACTAACTATTTAATAAAATGTTATATATCTGAACTGACTGAAATAATCTAAACTATCGGCAAAAAAAACTATAAACTGAAATAAAACAACTTTAAATATATATTTTCTTTCTCGCGCGATCAATTAGATTCCCAATTCAAATCACAAGCATTGTAATTTGTAGGTTATGTCATTAATTTATTGTTTTTTCACTTGTTTTGAGAGGCATTGTGGGACTTCTGTTACCAACCAAATTGTAACTCTACACTTTGCTGGCGTAAAGTGACACTTTGTGAAGTGCACTTCTTCAATCGTCTATGAATACCACTAATATGAAAGAGCCACTTTCGTCAAAAGTGTCACTTTGCAAAGTGGTGATATATAGTGTTGACTATGAATACCAGCCTTAGTTACCAATCTATCATGCTGTGGAGTGAACAATGCTCTGAAATCAACTACAAGGTTCGGTCCGGTTTCTTTTTTTGCCACTACTGTACAACATTTAAAATATGGACATTGCGATAGTTGTTTTCTTTACAGTCCGACACAGTTTAATAAACTAGCGTGAGAAATGAAGTTTTGCCCAAATAAGGGTTAAGTCTGATGTTTGCACTGACCACACTGACCACGTAATAAGATAAATTACCAGGTAGTGTGTACGTTACAGTACTTCACCTTTATCATGTTAAAGTAGTCATAAACGAACTGTTAAAACAATCTTTCAATTAATAATAATAATAATAATAATAATAATAATAATAATAATAATAATAATAATAATACCGTGGCGCTAGAGCCCACGAAGGGCTAAGACCGACCAGCCGGCTGCTGGCCTCACGGCCACATGCCGAAGCAGAGGTGGACGATCATCCAACCAGAATGGAGGTATCGTGTGGTTAGCACGATGAGCCCCCTAGCCGTAATAGCTGGTTTGCGTAACCGGATTTCGCTACCTATCGCACCTCCCCAAGTGCATCACGATGCTAGGTGGGCACCGGTCCCAACACTGGCCGAAATTTCATGAGAAAATTTCTTTCCCCATGAGGACTCGAACCAGCGCGCATTCCGTAACGCGAGTCCGAGGCAGGATGCCTTAGACCACGACGCCACGGCGCGGGACTAAATTAATTATAAGGAATGGAATTTTCGGGAGGCAGGCACTACAACCCAGCACTGCGAACTTTTGCAATCTATTGCGCTAACCCTCAACCTAATCGCATTTCCAAACCCACACCGGCTGACTACACTAAGGTTCGCTGCGTACCCAAGTTTCGTGCAAGCCATCCTACTCGTCCCTAGATCAGCCCCCTCTGTGCGTCGCCAGCCGGTGTTCGGGGAATGCTATGGAATGATGACGAAATGGAGAAATGTTGACGGGATTATGTAGATCCCTAATATGGGAAAACGAGAGAACCCCGAGAAAAACCCCAATTGTGACTTTGTCCGCCACAAAGAAAAATCCCGTTCCTGACCAAGAATCGAACCCGGACCTCGGTAACAGGCTGAAGATCTGACCACTCAGTATTATTGCTTTATCCAATTTAGATGGTTTTACCTATATTTCATTGATTTACAGCCTTAGAGACAAAAATGACCGCTCTACTGTAGCGTGAATTTATCACAGTTCAATATTCAGGTAGTGTAGTGCTTACACAACTAGGGGAAGGATGTTTATTTTGCATCTAATTTACTCCTTGTATACACCTCTATTACAGATTAGTTATATCACTTGATCTATAAACATACACGAAAAGCAACCAAAAAAAAAACAGAGAAGAGTCGTGCATAAGAAATTCGTTCACGTGAGAACCTAAGCTCTCACGGAATGATCCGAAGTCTTCCGAAGGGGACTTGGCTTATGGCAGTCGGTCTCTTATTTGTTTTTTCTTTTCCTTTTCAATCATTAAATTTTGTCTTATACGGACACTATCGGCCTGTAGTGACGACAAACCGGTATTAATTTGCTTGGATTTCCGAGAGTGGACCCGAGACGAATCCTTACACTTTAGAATTACATTGTCCCACTGTGCGAGATATACTTGCGATGAATAAGTTCAACAGGTGGCCTGAGTGATATTTGTGAATCCGGTGCTGAAAGGTAGGTCATCCTGCTTCATCCCTGACAGTCAAGACTCATTCTCAGACGAGTACCTTATAAGTCTTAGGCAAGGTGCACACAGAATCAGACGCGGCGCGGCGTGACGCGACATTTTGTCTCATGGTACTTGTCTCCCATTGATTTCTTATTATGTAGTGCACACAGAATCAGACGAGGCGCGACAGTCGCGAACAGACACAAGGAGACACGGAGAGACAACATCGAATGACTGCTTGAAGTTCGTCGCGAGGAGACAGTCTGGTAGCTGCAGTGTACTGCGCATGCGTTAGCAGTGGCTATGATTGCACACTTTACTATCTACAGACACTATTGTTGTTGGGTAGTGTACATTATTCATAATGGAGCTCAATTCAGATAAATTAGTTGCTTTAGTACAGGAAATACACGTTCTATAAAATTTTTGTAACAATATCACGACAATAATGTGGTTTCTAAAAATATATGAGAAATTGCAAATGAGATGAAAGCACCAGGTGGATAATAATATTGATAATAATAATTTGTAGTAGGCCTACTTCTATGCTCTATGCTATCGTTCATCATTGATTTAATATACTATTTTTCTTAATTGTGAGTCGTGAAGTAGTCATAAATAGGGACCGGATTTTTATGTAATATCAATATGTGAAATATGTACATATTTATGTAAGAAAAATAAGCTGAATATGTACCAAAATACGTAAAATCATGAAAATATTTAATATCAATAACTGGCAGGTATAGGATAGGTAAGACTTTCCAGTTGTGATTTCATAGAGCACCCAATTTTCTTACAGCAAACTAGACACATTACTATTTTTCCATCTCTAGTGAAAGCTTCGTCCATCGCAATCCATGATTTTTGTCGTTACGGTTGAAGATACAGGAGCCATTTCAGTTAGTTAAAAGCAGTAGATAAACTCACTTGCACTTTATACTTCTTCTTCTTCTTCTTCTTCTTCTTCTTCTCCAAACTCTAAGCCTTTTAAGGCTTGTTGCGGCTCAAAATTAGTTGCACTCATTGATTAATCCATATTTTCTTAGGTCTACCGATGTTTCTCCTCCCTTTAGGTATATAATGCATAATTTGCTTAGGTTATCTATCTTCCCCCATTCTCTCTAGGTGTTCCAGCCATTTTTGTCTATACTTTACTGTCTGTTCATTTATATTATAAATTTGTAATTGGTTTCTTATATTTTCATTTCTAAGTCTGTCTCTTCCTGTTACACCCAGTACCGACCTCAGAAACCTCATCTCTGTTGCCTGAAATCTACTTTTATCTCTAGATGATATTGTCCATGTCTCACTGCCATATAGCGCTCCCGGGATTGCCATAGTTTTATAGAACTTTATCACTGTGTCTTTTCTGACTTTGTTCCTCAGTGTCCTCTTAATTGTTTTTTTTTTAAATCTGTGTATTTTAAATTGTGAACTTCCCTAGCAGAAGTTTTTTTTTTTTTCCTTTTAGAGAAGTAAAAATGAATAAAACCCCTAAATATGTAGATTTATGTAATAATAATAATAATAATAATAATAATAATAATAATAATAATAATAATAAATTTAGCCTGCTAGATCCCGTAAGGGCAAGGGCCTCCTGATTGACAGGGCTTGGCTCAGTGACTTCACTCGTTAGGTGAGCCGATCCTAAGGAGTGTTCTATGTACACAAACACTACATGCACTTGTCAGATTCGCACCACACTACACACTGAGGACAGTGGCTTCTAGATTTCTCCACAGCTGTCTGTCTCTTGTACTGCTCGTCCAATGTGGTCCTGCCTTCTTCTTGAAGAAATCGGCCCATCTAGTTGTCTGGCGTCCCGCTCTTCTTCTGCCGATCCTGGGATCCCACAATGTCAGTCTGTGCGTCCATCGTCTGTGGTCCATCCTTACCACGTGCCCTCCCCATTTCCACTTCAGGCTTTCTGCGGTGATTAGGACGTCTTTCATGCCGGTACGGTTGCGTAGCTCCTCGTTCCTTATTTTGTTCCTCAGAGAAAGTTGCAGGATTTTTCTTTCCATACTGCGTGGGCAGGTTTGAAGCATACGCCTCTGTTTTGATGTTAGGGACCAGGTTTGGCATCCATACAGTAGGACAAGTAGTATACATTTTTCCAGGGTCTCAACCTTTAAGCTTAGGTTCTGGAATTTGTCTGTAACTATGAACTTTAGAGACCAGAACTTCTTCCATGCCATACTGATTCGTCTCTTTATTTCTTTCTCTGAATTGCTGGAGAAGGACAGGTTCTGGCCCAGGTAGGTATAATCTTCCACATATTCTAGTGGCTGGCCATTTAAGTGGATCCGGTCTTCAGACGCGTTAGTCATTAGTTTCGTCTTTTCTGGGTTCGTGGATAAGCCTGCCTCTCTGCTGCTCCTACCAAGCCATAATATGTAATATGTACAAATATGTAGTATCAAATTTTAATATATTGATGGTAATTACAAGATTCGCAAAGGTTTGTTATTTATATACGGTTAGGTTGAAAGGAAATATAATATGTAATGATATAAAAATCCGGCCCCTAGTCATAAACATACAAAATGACATTTGTGCACTACAATAGTTGTATTTAATTCTAAGTTCTTTCAATTATATAGATTTTTAGGCGTATTAGGCATCCTTAGGAAAAAATAACCAAAATACAATGGAATTTCTCATATAGACAGACCTCTTTCACTGACGCCATTTTCTAGCCTAGGCCAGTTTTCTAAATCCACACAGCCAGCAAATCAGTTGTCGCGAGCAGACCGTGTTAAACTGTCGCGAGGCGTTGTAAAGCAAAACGTAGCGTCTCGCCTCGCCGCGTCGCGTACTACCCTCAAGACTTCACTTGTCTATTTTTAATATTACAGATCATAGATAAATTGAGGGAAAATTTGAGTGTGTTACTGGAATGAAAGACAGAAATGGGAGTACTCGGAGAAAAAGAGTCCACTACGTTTGATTTTTCCATCTAAATCTCCATCATGATCTGGCCAAGAATCGCACCAGGTTCGCCTGTATCCAAGACCAAGGCGTTAACGCTTGAGTCACGGGGCTCATACCAGTGTTAAGTACATTATGTTCTTTTTTTAGTGACGTTGGAAAATAGAATACAAGCTTTAGTAATAATGCTTTTTTTACAAATGAATATCAATAGGAAACTAATGTAAATATTATCAGAAATTAATTATTAGGAAAATTTCATTTATATCATTTGATAGGAAGAATATTACTTGCATTAAAAAGTTAATTAAAGTGGTTATGTAACAATAATATATTTATTAAAGTCTATCTCTCTGCTGATTAAATTGTACTTCGTGACATTTGTAAGTAATTATACACAATTTTTTTAATAATCCTCTTCCTTCTCGTTATAATAATCTACATTAATCCCCTTCATAACGATTCAGATTGGCATTATTTTCATTTTCATATTGTAAATCATATTCTGGACACCATAATCATCATTAGGCTTGATTTACAGTTACAATACAATAACAATACAGTCACGATATAGTTTCGCTCCATTAGCAGTTACTACAATACCATTTAAATGCTGTAATACACATTGGGTAGTAAGAATAAAGCTTAAGTACTTTCTCAAGGTTTATATTTTTTAGTATGAGCACTTCCTGTGATTATATACTCGTAACCACTAGAACATACTCATATTCATAAGAATAAAGACATTCTACCTAACGCGAATATATACTCATCTCTACAGCCTTCTTGATCGTTTAAAAGTTAGTATGTACTCGTGTTACCTATCCTCTTTGACCACATTGCTCCGTGATGCTCAGTTCTTTTATAGAATTTCACATGCTATCCGCCTGCTCTAGTGGTTTGTGTTTTGCTTTTTATAAATAAATAAGTAAATAAATAAACAAATAAATTAATAAAATAAAATAAATTAATTAAATAAACAAATAAATAAGTAAATAAATAAATGGATAAATAAATAAACATGAAATAGAGAGTGAATCAGATAAGTGACGTTAATAAACAGGAAACAAGAAAATAGTACTGGGAAATCGTCATTACGGAATGTTGGATAGAGATTACAATCCATTTCTAGAATTTCAGTTATGCTAATTATATTTTTTTATTATAGAGTGTTATATATATATATAATTAAGTTACAAGTAATTGCATTTAGCAACTCAAATTTTACAAAATAAACTGTAATTGTTAATTATATTTAACAATACAATCTAACCTTATAATCTGATAGCCATTTATATTTTTATAGGTTACGTTTTATATGAATAACAAATACGTGTTTAACCTTTTTCACATTCACTTTTGTGCAGCGTTAAAGGCTCCTGAAGTTCACGTCTTTTTCTATATTTTTCCATGAGGCACTACATCGTTCATAAACTCTGCCATTTTTTTTAATTTAACTTTAAACTGAACACAAATCAACAAATATTCAGAATTGAGCCTGCTACAAACCATACTCAGAATAACATGAGAACGAACTTATAAATATGAGAATATACTAGCTTTTATTTTTATCAAGCATGAGTATATATCCTGTACAAGATGGACACTTGAGTATATTCTACTATGCTTCCACGTTATGAGTATGAAATCAAAAATGAATAGGTACTGAAATGTTTTTATTCTTACTTACTTACTTACTTACTTATTGGCTTTTAAGGAACCCGCAGGTTCATTGCCGCCCTCACATAAGCACGCCATTGGTCCCTATCCTGAGCAAAATTAATCCATTCTCTGTCATCATATCCCACCTCCTTTAAATCCATTTTAATATTGTCTTCCCATCTACGTCTCGGCCTCCCTAAAGGTCTTTTTCCTTCCGGCCTCCCAACTAACACTCTATATGCATTTCTGGATTCGCCCATACGTGCTACATGCCCTGCCCATCTCAAACGTCTGAATTTAATGTTCCTAATTATGTCAGGTGAAGAATACAATGCGTGCAGTTCTGTGTTGTGTAACTTTCTCCATTCTCCTGTAACTTCATCCCTCTTAGCCCCAAATATTTTCCTAAGCACCTTATTCTCAAACACCCTTAACCTATGTTCCTCTCTCAAAGTGAGAGTCCAAGTTTCACAACCATACAGAACAACCGATAATATAGCTGTTTTATAAATTCTAACTTTCAGATTTTTCGACAGCAGACTGGATGATAAAAGTTTCTCAACCGAATAATAACAGGCATTTCCCATATTTATTCTGTATTTAATTTCCTCCCGAGTATGATTTATATTTGTTACTGTTGCTCCCAGATATTTGAACTTCTCCACCTCTTCAAAAGATAAATCTCCAATGTTTTTTTTTTTTTTTTTTTTTTTTTTTTTTTTTTTTTCCGTACAATATTCTGGTCATTTATTCTTACTAACAAGAGTATATACTAAAAGAAGTCCAGTATATACTATATACTCATGTTTATTCTTACTACGGATTGTCGCTCACCATACTGTAACAGTACAATCTCGCTTCGTTCCTGGACCGGCGACGTTCTTCAAAAATAATATTTTACCGTATCGACAGCGAAGCGAAACTGTTTCGTAAAAGAGCCTTTTGATAATGTGCATGTTCAAACATGTTCACTACAATTTTACAGCGAAGGATTTTCTTGTATTGAGTACCTAGTTAGCAGACTGTAAAGATGTCACAGAAGAGAGGATTGAATCGTATTCAATATGAGAGTATTCTTTCCAAAGTTGCGGCTGCCATGAGAAAACTTTCAACAAATTTTGTTCGTCATGCTGTATCTCAGGGTATGTATGATTAGTCAACAGTTGGAGGGCTGGTTGGAACATCACATGTAGGGGGCGGATGTTGATGACCAGGCTTCGAGACTTTGGACCCGATACAATAAGTTTACTGTGCATGTACTATAGGTTGTTGACTCGCTGCAGGCAGTGAAAGGTAGAGATGTGATGAGGAAACAACGTTGCTGTTTAGAGTAGAGTACAGTAGTATGGGAAAACAAACACATATGTACATTCTGAAAGTAAATATACATTACACAATGTCAATGTCAAAAGTAAAGTATTTATTCTCCTTTCTTTTATAAGCATTTGTGTTTAATTATTAGACAGTGTTAATGGTGGAAATAAACATGTAGCAGTTTAAATTTCTTCATTTATCCTATTGGTCGTCTTTAGGAAGTGCAGTTACAGTACCGAATGGCAATGTACTACAAGATACATTTTCAGTGTCTCAAACGTAAATCTTTTTCGGTTATCTGCCAAACACAGTTTGTATTATGAAAAGCTGCGGTCTACATCGCATGACGTGATAGGAGCAAAACGAAAAAACCTAACATCATTGCAGTCTCTAAGAGACAGTCCTTCATTCTCGGTTGACTCTATGTCCACTAATTTGCTATTTATATTACACAATGTTCCATATCCGTTATTTTTACAAAAAATAGATTTCCACTTCTGTTTTACACGTTCAGTAACCGGTGTACTTGGTATCTCATTAAATCTCTGTGTCATTTCCTCAACTAATTTGAGGGCTTCCGGCATCTCTTGCTCTGACTTTTCTAACCGTGTAATAGTTTCAGACATTGTTTGAAAATAGGTTTGTATGAAAACCAAATAATTATTCGCCAGAACCTTCACATCCAGAGCGTTTTCCTTTGCGTATTTGTTGTCATTCATTCTACAGTAACCCCAACCACTGTACGCTTTACCACTATACTTAGTACGCAGTTATGCGGATTTCCCACTGAACTACTCTATCGGGTCCGAAGTCTCGAAGCCTGTTGATGACCTAAAAATCTACTTAAAATGATCATTGAGATCCCCTAAAACTAATGGAAAAATGACATGATATTAAAAGAAAATGATATTTAATTATTATTCAGCGTACTCGCACCACAACTTCTTAAAAATTAGTCACCTTGTTTCAATGACTTCCCTGCAAATCTCGGAGAGAGGAGGCAACTTCCTGGAATTTGGCTAAGATAAAGGAAAAGAACATGCAACAAAATGAAGGTTTTAAGGGAAAACTATAGATTTTAATGAGGGTTTACAATGTGTTTCAATTAGGGGTGGTTCATGCTTCATTCTCCCTCTCCTCCTCCTCCTCCGTGCTTCAGTATTGTTACCAGATCTTCCAGAAGAGGAAGTGTGAAAGACAAAATAAATTGTGGGCGCAGCGTGCATTCTTGCAATTTTGTGTTAAAAATGCTGTCTAATACAGTCGACATCCCTTTCGAACAATGTTGAGGACACAACGTCCTGTCCAGGACATGGTGAAAGTTTCCTCCCTTCCAAACATAAATTCTAAAGACACCCTCGTACCGACAAAAGAACAGCAGCAGTCAAAGTTCTCACTTTAACTAAACTGTTGGCAAGCATTTTATATTATTTCCGTTGTGTGAAGTGAAGCCTTCAGTGGAATGAGGGATGGTCTGTTCCAAACTATAAAACTCAAACTTCACTGTTATTCACTTATTCAGTAGGTAATTACTACTGACCTATTTGGTTAGAAAATGATTTAACAGACCTATCGGTAAAGAGAAAAAGTAAAATGCAATCCAAATTATCTAAAATTTCTTCAAAGCATTAAAAATGACCAAAAATGCCGAAAAAATACAAAAATTGCGTATTAGTTCAAAGACGTCAAAAATGCAAAAAATGCAATATAATTACTTTTTTACCTTGATATTTACACAGAAAGGATTTCTATATTAATAGGCATCGTCCTAATGTGAAAAATAAGATGATGGTATTATTTGTGTGTTTTACGTTTGGATTTACAGACGTGAAAAAATCGTTAGTAAAAGAGACTACTTTTATAATATAGGCCTAGTATATTTTACAAAATCTTATATATATATATATATATATATATATATATAATCTTTAGAAACATTCGACATTTTTGTACATTTTGTTATTCTATTATTTTATACCACTCTTCATGGTTATGGATATATTAATTCTTGCACGCATCCCTTGGTTTAATGTTGTATCGCCCTGTCTTCAAATAAGAGTATTATATCCTTCAAAAGTTGCCCTAGTTACACATTAAATAAAACAATGATGAACGGATAAGTAAATAGATTGTAAGTCATATAAAGCTATCTATTTAGCCATAAAATTGATTGAACTAACAAAATAGGGTCCATTTTATCAGGAGCTCTGAAAACAATGAGATAGTGCATTCATAAAGAAATGTAAACACGTTTAAAATTTATTTGATATTTGGAATTAAAGTATATTGAAAGTGACACACTTTCATTAATTCTGCGTCATATATAAACCGTACTGTATGCGGGACATCACGTTACTGGCAAATGAAACACAGACATATCGTTTCAAACAACACTGTAAGTTTTAATTATGAAATGGGACAGCGAGCTGAATTGAAGGTACTGATTGTGGTGTTAGGCTTTTCAATTTTGCATCCTGAAAAGCGTAAGTATAATTTATTACGTAGTTCAGGTCTCTATATACCAAAACTGTTATTACAGTTGCACATAGTCTTTTAATATGTACAACTGTGTATTACATTAAAATCCAAGCTCTAGTATACAATTGTTCAAAGCTTTTGAACAGAAAACAATAGAAAATGTTGTATACAGTATTGCTTTGTAGTGCCGTCTTTCACAGAATTGAGGCACGATGGAGTAGAAAAGTAAACATTGAATAGCATGAGCTCTCCAAAATTTATTTTCAGTTTCGGTGCTATTTGTCTGTTTATAGGCAATACCGTACGTATATAGCCTATCTAAAGTAAATACAAATTTAACTGTGATAAAATTGTTACGCTAAAATGCAATTGTAATATTCAGTTCCACACACATATAGGTATAAAAAGAATCGTTCCTATAACTACTAAAACACAGTTCATCCATATTTGTTATAGTCCAGTGATGTCAAAGCAAGCGCATTTTTCTGACCTTGACGTCGTGCGCGGGCATTAAGCGCTAGGTATGCTAGGGGGAATAAGCAGCCTGTTGGATTAAGAAAACAGTGGTGCACAAACTTCGAACGGAACGTGAAATTTTATGTCGTTATTTTTACATGGCTTCTTTCTGTTTGTTATTTTCTATATTGTCTGTAAAACAAAAGTACTAACACCTATTTCCTAGCCTAACATTGCAGTTATGTTTTAAACGTTAATACCATAATAAAGAGTAAAGAAGGAATATTCACACAAATTCCATAATAAATACAACTATACTGTACTAAGTGAATTAAATATAAAGAAAGTATTATCCAAAAGAAAGACATTGAATATGACATGATAAGTTTAAATTGATATTGATGGTATCTTTAACCTTATAAAAGTAATCAAAACAATATTATATAGGCTATAGTACAAAACAAAGTTGTCTAGATATATGCTTTAACTGTATCTAATATTACAAAATAAAACTCTTATCGCATTATGCTTTTAGGTGATATTGGTGCGCAACCTTCTGTTATCAGAATATTAAATCATCTCGAAATCTGCTGAAGCTATAGAGCTGACTTTTACCAACACATAGGCATATATCTTTTGTTTTTGATGTAACAGTATTTGCTTTGTTAATTCATTTCCTTACAAACATCTTTCATGTGAATACTTTCAAACATTTTAATACACTGTCTTCAGTAATACGTATTTACGATATATTAGATTTACGAAAGCATTGTTTTAGTACCTGTAAGGCTACTAAACAAACATTAGCTGAAAATTTCACTTTTCTATGAAAAAGTTGAGAAAATATTCCTTTTGAATAAAAAAGCAAACTTGTGAAAAATGAACATTAAAATTAAAACTTACATTCTTATAATGCACTTATACTTCTCAGACAAATCTAAAAACTAACATGGATACAGTTTCAATCAGTTCTCTTCCCTTTATCCATTCAATCAGTTCTGGTCATCCCAGAATATAGCTCGACCAAGCGGTATATACTACCTCTTTCTTTTGTCTCTTTCCTTTCCGCTGTAAAGCGCTCAGGGTCTCCTGGGTTCTAAAGCGCGCGCTTGCTTCTATGGGCATCAGTTGACATCACTGTTACAGCCTATACAGGCCTATATATAATAGCGTTCAAAAGTATTTTATGGAAAATATGTCACAATTACATAAAGATAAATATTGAATAGAAAAAATGTCATTGGGTAATTGAAAAGTATGTATTTCTAATCCATCTAGACTAGACGGCATTTCTAAGGCGATCAGCTGCTATATGCGCCGTTGCATTTCTAATATGTGACGTCACAACCTTCTATTGTAGAACCAATCGGAATCATTCTATAACAAGTACTCCCCGAGATCGTTTGTTCACGTGTGAGTGTTTCAATACGTTGAATAAGTAAAACTAACATTTACTGTGTGTGTAAGATAAATAAATGGAATAAGAGACTGTAAAAAGACAAGTACTGCACAGGCAACCGCGGGAAATAGTGATTAAGGAGTATAATTATTTTAAAAACGTCGACGAGCAGAACGCTGCCGGTCATCTTGATGCTGGCTGCAACGTTGCCAACGCGCAAGAAACGTCTGCAGAAGCATGTGGTGTGGGATTGAGAACCGTGCAAAGAATATTATTAGTGAAGGAAAGAGGGTTTGTTTGGTGTCATGCTAATGGTAATCAAAAGTATTGTCTTTTGATAATTTAAATTCTCTCCTGCACTATTTGTATTGCACGTGCGAGTGAAGTACGATGTGGCAATGTTGTACGCTGCCTTGCTCTCTCTATCTGTCTCTCTCGAAGCAAACGCTAGCAGACTACAGCCTTCCGAATTGCCGTCGACTCTAGTAAGAAATTGCATTTAATTTAAATCTTGCGTAAAAAAATGAGTATTCTATGGATTAAAAGTAATTTGTAAGTCCAAGTATATAGTAATAAAACAAAAATATTCTGGACTCTAAGAAAAAAAAAATCAATATGTCGTTGCATATTCCTGAGCTTTGATCACAACAGCACATCTGTTTGGCATTGAATCCACAAGATTTTGCAATCCCTCGAGTGGAATTTGTGACCATTTTTCCAATAAGGCAGCAAAGAAATGATCCTTATTTGAGTAACTTCTACGAGGAACACGTCGATCCAATTATTTCCAGAGATGTTCAACAGGATTAAGATCCGAACTCTGGCTTGGCCAATCCAAAAGTTTGATTCTTTATCTGCAAAGAATTTTTTTAATGGCCGGAAGTGTGTTTTGGATCGTTGTCCTGTTAAAAAATCCAATTACGTGGCACATTCTTCCTCCCATGTGGAACTATATACTTTTCTAAAATGTCACTATACATGAAACGATCCATATCCCCTTCTATTTGGACTAGAGGACTAACTCCACTTTCAGAAAAGCATCAACACACCATGATGCTATCACCACCATACTTAATGGTATTTTTTGTTGTCTCTGTGGTTGACGTAGATACTGTATACCATCAGAACAAAATAAATTAAATTTACTCTCATCACTCCATAACACCTTATACCAGTCTGCAGTGTTCCATGTTCGATAGATTTTTGCATCCTATTTTTTGGATTCATGAGTGGTTTTCGTGACGGTCGCGTACCATTTAAATCACCAGCAACTAGACGACGTTTCACAGTAGAGACATGTGGTTCAGCCCATGGTGCTGCTCTATATTAACCCTTATGGACAATGATTGTATTGTCTTGATTTTATAATACGCAATAATCGTACACAAAACACGGAACGTGCTTGCTTAGGCGTGTATCAAATTCGATTCCGCTGCCTGTACTTGAAACACGTCGACTACATTCTGTCCGGTGCCGTGTGTCCACCTTCAATAGAGTTCAAACTAACACAAATATACCGATGTCACGGCACTACTTATTATGAAACTTTGTCATTTAAGCAGATGATCAAAGTGAACACCATTTGCATCAAAGCACTTGTGGGGACTGTGAACGAGTAAGCGTTGCCCAGAAAGCAGAGTTTCCCCGCACACGTCTAAGTAATAGGCTGTTTTATACGGTTCTCTAGCGTTGTTCAGAATTCGCGATGTACTCTATTTTTCACTGCGGCCCAGAGAAAAATTCTGATGATGTCAAGTCGGGGGACCGAGCTGGCCAATTCACAGGACCATCCGTTGCGAAGTGTGAGGAGCAACCATTATTCTGGAACAACATTAACAGTCGAGTTTCGAATCCCACATTTTCCATGTATTATCTCTCAAGATATTTGTTTGTGAGTAATAATAATTTATCCCTTTTCAAAATCACTGTGAGTTTGCTTCCCATAGAGCAGTGATGTCAAAGCAAGCGCATTTTTCTGACCTTGACGTCGTGCGCGGGCAGCAAGCGATAAGTATGGAAAGAGGAAGGGTTGTGTATATGAATAAGCAACCTGTTGGATTAAGGAAACAGTGGTGCACAAACTTCAAACGGAACGTGAAATTTTATGTCTTTATTTTTATATGGCTTCTTTCTGTTTAATATTATCTATATTGTCTGTAAAACAGAAGTACTAACACTCATTTCTTAATATTGCACTTGTATTTTAAATCTTAATAACATAATAGAGAGTTAAGAAGGAATATTCACTTAAATTCCACAGAGGTATAATATTATGCAGTATTAAGTGGATGAAACATCATTCATAAAGAAAGTGATATTCCAAAGAAAGAGATTGAGTATGACATGATAAGTTGGAATTGATATTGATGGTATCTTTAGTCTTACAAAAGTAATCAATAAACTAATCAAAACAATATTACAGTACAAAGCAAAGTTACCTAGGTACTATCTGTTTTAAGTGTAACTAATATTACATAACAAACCTCTTATCGCATTATGCTTTTAAGGTGATATTTGTGAGCAACTTCCTATCATCAGAATATTACATTTTTTTCTCGAAATCAGCTGAAGCTTTAGAGCTGACATTTTTACAACACATGGGCACGTATCTTTTGCTTATGATGTAACAGTAGTTGCTTTGTTAATTCATTTCGTTACAAACAATTTGCATGCGAATATTTTCAAAATGTTCAATACACTATCTTCAGTAATACGTATATACGGTATATTAGATTTACGAAAACATTCTGTAAGGCAACTAAATAAATAGGCCTATACCTGAAAATTTCACTTTTCTATGAGAAAAGTTGAGAAAATATTTCTTTTGAATAAAAAAAAAAACAAAAATACTGTAAAATTAGCACTGAAATTAAAACTTATATTCTTATAATACACTTATACTTCTCAGGCAAATCTAAAAATTAACATGGATACAGTTTTAATAAGTTCTCTTCCTTTTATCTACTGAATCAGTGCTGGCCATCCCTGAATATAGCTCGACCAAGCGGCATATAGTACTTGTTTCGTCTGTCTCTTTCCTTTCCGCTGTAAAACGCTCAGATTCTTCTGGGCTCTAAAGCGCGCGCTTGCTCCTGTGGGAATCAATTGACATGCCTGCCATAGGGGCTGGTTATATGAGTTTTTTGGTTTTCGCAGTGACTGTAATTAGAATTAGGCTCTTAGGTAAACCACCGTGTTCTGGAATTTGAAATTTGCAACGTTTCGGATATACATACAGGTTCCATCAACAGAGTAGGGCCAGATTTAATAGTTAAATAGTTAAAATAAAACTCCATTATTGAAATGTAATTATTATCATTATTATTTTATTATCATTATTAACGCTATCGTCATTACTGCCTTCCAGCCGAGTTCAAACACTGATAGATTAAAGGCTCATTCACAATGAAAATTAAACATAACGTAAGCGTTAACTTAAGAATGTAAACGTTACGGTAAAATCAAGAATTCATACCATCATTCACGATGGGAACATAAATATTACAGCAAACATACTTGGTAACCATGGAAACATAACAACGACGTCATTTCCTTATATTCTGTCGTATACTTCAGCGCTCCACGATTGTGTTATGTTTGCAAATCACGTAAGCATAAGCATGAAAGTTTGGAGTTCACAAACTTTCATGTTAACGTCTTACGGTAATGTTAAAGTCAGTGTTAATGTGAATCATTGCGAATGATCCCACTTGGTAGCCTGGCCGCAAGCTTCTGTGTTTATGTTAAGGTTATGTTTAATTTTCATTGTGAATGGGCCTTAATAACTAGAGGGTGGAGACGGGATACTTAAGCAATCAATGTATGCAAGCATTGACTATAGCTTTTACACACTAGGTACTGGGCGCACACACTGCGGACATAAACAAAGGTAGTACAGTCTGGTTACTATCGTAAATAAAGTAAATGAATACATACCTTATACATGCAAGGTTCCGTCGTCTTCGGTTTTGTTGCCGACATTACAATGAACAACAAAATACATCCGAAGATTTGCGAACTGAAACGTCCTGCGGCGATCACTCAAACAGTTTTTATATTTTGAGAACGACCGTTTAACATCACAGGATGTCAATGGTGAATGCAAATAATACGACTGGTGTTTCGACATTGCACTTGTACACGTTACTAATTACAGTAGAGCGTCTCGTTTAGGCACAGTTAAAAACGTAAATAAAGTGCAGGTAACGTGTGGGAGAGGACGAGCCGTACGATAAACACGAGGGATGAACAAGGTTTTAGTTACAACATTTATGGAGGAGCATTAATTGAAATTATATTTTTCAAAAACATAAAAACGAAAGAACACAAATTGCATAACTTTATCACACATACATTTTAACAAACAAGCAATTTATTGTAATGTTGAAATAATTCAATATAACAAATCAAATTTTGCTACTTATATGATGTTGCTTTCAAGCAGCATTTTTTACGGTCATGAATTTCATTCTTTGTATGACTAACATATTATCACCGTCTTCTGTGGTCGAATTAACAAAACTTCAGTAGTGATAACACTATTTCCTAAACATAAAAATTATCCCTTCTCAAAATTCAATTTATTCAGGTAAAGAATAGAAGACGGTGATATTATGTTAGTCATACAGAGAATGGAATTCATGACCGTAAACATGCTGCTTGACAACAACGTCATATAGACTAAGTAGCAAAATTTGATTTGTTATATTGAATTATTTCAATATTACAATTCCCTGTTTGTTAAAATGTGTAATATATGATAATGTAATGCAATTTGTCTTCTTTTATTTTGTGTGTTTTTGGAGAATATAATGTCAATTAATTTAATTAATATAATTAATTGTAACTAAAACCTTGTGGATCCCTCGTGTTTACCGTACGGCTCTCCCACACGTTACCTGCACTTTGTTTACGTTTTCACTGTACCGAAACGAGACGCTCTACTGTACACGTAAACACTGTGACAAACAAGCTCGACACTAACGTCAGACAACTGTTCACTATGACTGCGCACAGTACTCTGCTGGCTTAAGTTCGGTTCCTACAGCGCGCAACGGGACGGCTGACAGGTCATTTTGCGTTCTTAATAAAATGTACCTACGAGAGTAACGTCAGGGGTCTAAGTTCCGTTGTGCATCAACCTATTGCGGCTGTAAAGGTATCCCAAGCCCGCCGTCTGTTAATAGCACATCTTTTTCATTGCTTAGTTAAGTTTTCGGAACTGGTTTGATAATTTCTATCCCAATAGTCAACCAAATAATAACAGTAATCTTTCAGTTGTCACACTTAACAACACACTAATTCCTTATTCATCTGTCTTAAAAAATCTTGGCTTCTTTTTCGATAATATTCTAAATTGGAATTTTCAAGTTAAAGAAACGATAAAAAAAAACCTGTTCCTCCATTCACTGTTTGAGTCGCTTAAGAAACTTTTTGTCCCAGAAACTAAAACTTACCCTAGTACAAACCCTAGTAATGCCGCACTTCGATTATTGTGACGTTTTGTTAAGTGACCTAAGTTCTGAACTGTCAGTCAAGTTACAGCGAGTTCAGAATATGTGCGTCAGATACGTATGCAACATCCGACGATATGATCACATATCACCGTCCTTCGCAAGTCTTTCGTGGCTCCGAATTAAAGAACGTACTGTCTTCGCGCTACGAGTTGGCGCGGGGAGTAGATAAGCGGGACGGGGGAACTTTACGCTACACTCTGACCTGAAAACTTCAGTCCACTTACTTGGCTACAAGGGAACGGAGTCAGACATAAAAGATTCCGCATCTTCGGTGCTGTCGCTATCATTATCACATTTTTCAAACTTTCTGGAGTATGATCTGTCCATGATAATCATCTGTTTATGTTCCAGCCGTGTATATTAATTCGAATCTCTCAACAAAGCCATTAGCCCCACCGCCCCCATCCTGATGAACAACAATGAGTGTTCTGGACACATTTACGGTAGTCAAAACTCCCGTAACATTTTTATCGTGCCAGAACTTAGAAAACGTTAAATTGGTAGGCCTATCTATCCGCATTTCGTCCAGATACAAAATCGGTTTTTCCACTTTCCTATGCTTTCTTATTTGCTGTAGATATTTTCACGTATTCTAATTTACAGTGTTTTCCTCAATTTTTTTTGCTGCACACTTCTTCCACCTGAAATCCTTTTTTTTTTCAGTATTCGTCTTAATGTTGTCTTTCATTTCAAATCAATTTTCTCTTGTAAAGGGTGGACGTTTGTTGCAGCTTGGTACTATTTTTTTACTTGTTATTTAACGACACTGTAATAACTATTAGCTTCTTCAGTGTTGATTGAATTGATGATGGCGAGATGGTATTTGGCGAAATGAAACCAAGGATACGCCATAGATTACCTGACATTCGCCTTCCGCTTGGGAAAACCTCGGAAAAAAACCCAACCAGGTAGTCAGCGCAAACGGGAATCGAACTCACTCCCGAGCACAACTGCAGATCAGCAGGCAAACGTGCTACCTCCTGAGCTACGCCGGTGGCCCTCTTTCTTTTTCAAATAAAAATTATCAATTATATCTTTTTTGTCAATCTCCCGCCGAAGTCATCTACATTTGCATTTCGGTAGTTTGGACGTTTACATTTTTTTTCTCCCTCGGTGTTGACAACGCACTTTCTTCTGTGCAGTCTTTAATTTCATTCCTTATACGCTGTATTGTTCTTGTGGATATATTAGAGTACTTTTCTACCTTTGCTGTAGGTTTCGTAAGAGGAATGCAAAGGCACTGTTGTTCTTTTTCTTCATCACAGAATTATTTTGCAATTCTAATAATATTCCTTTCTTCGCTATAGATTGTCAATCCTTGTTTCCTCTTTGTCGACATATTTACAATAAACAAAAAACTGCTATAAACCTAAATAACAGTATACAATAACATAAATTCTATTAACTATATTATTATCAACACTATTAACACGAAAAGCAAAGGCTAACTAACGCAATACAAGATTTGTGGTATACTGAAAACAATTGTCTTGTTGAAACTAATAAAGCACTACAGTAAAAACATACTATTATTTTCACAAAGTCGCAAAGATTCATAGACACATGCAGTAGATGTTTGTGAAACAGGAATATTGCAGTGAACAGCGCGGTGCGCATGCGCGACTGTTTCCCCTCCGCCCCGTCTAAGTACTTCAGCCGCCTTCTCCTGGCGTGACAACAGTAGAACTTTACACCCTTTGTCTTTACTCTTTCGAATTCTGCACATTTCAACACCAAATTACCTTTCGTCTCGTTTCTCTTATCTACACTCTAACCACGACGTAAATACCAGATCACTTATCTGTGGCGCGTTAAGTATACCTCTACATAGAACATCTCGTTATTCATCATCTTTTACAGTATCTACCTCGCGACAATGGAATTCCCTGTCACAAAATATTAGGGGCTGCAAGACAATAAACACTTTTAAAAACAGCTTAAAAGATAACCTTCTTAACATTTCACTCCAATCATACTGACTTAAACTATCACTGTCTACATTATTACTCCTTCCTTTAGACATGCATCCTGATAGTGCTGTATTTTCAAAATTGTCTCATAATAATCTCTTTCTATTATGTAACATTATTTGAAATATATTAACATTCTATGTATTTACCTTAATTCTGCTACATAGTTTGTATTTCAGTGTTTAATTAATAGTTCATAGTATTTTGTTGTTTAATTCGTAAATAACTCTTGTATACATGTAACTCTTATCTAAATCAAATTGTTGAATTCTTTGTAAGTTCATACTTATGTATGTATACTTTTTGCTGGCTCAGTGGAAGAGAAGGCCTTACGGCCTTAACTCTGCCAGTTAAAATAAATTATTATTAGTATTATTATTATTATTTTATTTTTATTAAATAATGTATAACTTATTATTATTACTTTTAGTACAATTATTATCGCCAAAATTGTAATATATATTTCCGGATTTACAATGTTGGTACATTTTTCCGGAGCCCAAGATTAGAATTATTAAAATGTTATGTATCTTTAATAACTCTCCTCCATTCTTGTCTATCAGACCACGAATCTTTCCCAGTATCCCTCTCCCTCATTGCTGTAAATATTTCTTCATCCAAGTGCCCACTGGTCTTCCCTTTTTTCTGTGTTCTTGTGCTATGCATTCCACAAAGCAATCATTCTTCTCATATTCATTTTATATGTCCTTAAGTTTTACTATTCCAGTTTTTTGTCTTGAATGAAATCAATAACTTAATTTTTGTTTTTGTTTAGTTAACTTTCCGCAGGTTTGAACGTGACAAGTGACACCAATAAGCCATCACTCATGAGGCAACTAAGCCTGGAGATAATGGGTAGGTTTGCCAGTTCATTTTCCTCTCCATTGCACACATCGCTGATTGGTCATTCGTGTTTTTGTTTTAACTTTTTATTTCTTATTTTTCTCTCCAATATCCTTGCAGATCTCCAGAAATCCATTTCTAATGCTGTTAAATTTTCTCTGAATATTGATTTCAAAATCCAAACTTCTGATTCCTATGACATAATACTTCTTGCTATTGTTTTAAATAATTTTGGCTGTGTTTCATTTTTAATCTGTTTTTCCCAAATAATACCATTAAAAATACTCGTAGATGTTGTTAACTTTCCAGAATTAATTTTTCTTCTAATTTCTTTAGCTAGTAGTCCATCACTTGTAATTTTCATCGTAAGATATTTATATTCATTTATATGTAAAATTGTACCCAATCCTTTCTCGTATTAAATCTTCTTTAATGTCTCATATTCTGATATGTTTTGTTTTTGTTGTACTTACATTAAGATCCCATTTCTTATATTATTGAACAAACTTTCTAGTAACATATTCTATATCTTCGTACTAGTGAGCCAAAATCAATTGATCGTTAGCAAAATTGTAATTAATATTAAATATTGTTATTTATTGGAATTCCCACGTTCCTACATTTTTCTTCTGAATTTATAAACTTTTCTCTGTGCTTACTTATTTATGGTTTTAAGGAACCCGGAGGTTCATTTCCGCCCTCACATAAGCCCGCCATCGGTCCCTATCCTGAGCAAGATTAATCCTGACCATACCATCATATCCCATCTCCCTCAAATCCATTTTAATATTATCCCCTCATCTACGTCTCGGCCTCCCCAAAGATCTTTTTCCCTCCGGCCTCCCAACTAACACTCTATATGCATTTCTGGATTCGCCCATACGTGCTACATGTCCTGTCCATCTCAAACGTCTGGATTTAATGTTCCTAATTATGTCAGGTGAAGAATACAATGTGTGCAGTTCTGCGTTCTGTAACTTTCTCCATTCTCCTGTAACTTCATCCCTTTTAGCCCCAAATATTTTCCTAAGAACGTTATTCTCAAACAACCTTAATCTCTCTTCCTCTCTCAAAGTGAGCGTCCAAGCTTCACAACCATACAGAACAACCGGTTGTATAATTATTTTATAAATTCTAACTTTCAGATTTTTTGACATCGGACTATATGACAAAATGTTCTCAACCGAATAATAGCAGGCATTCCAATATTTATTCTGCGTTTAATTTCCTCCCGAGTGTTATTTATATCTGATACTGTTGTTCCAAGACATTTGAATTTTTACACCTCTTCGAAGGATAAGTCTCCAATTTTTATAGTTCCATTTCGTACAATATTCTGGTCACGAGACATAATCATATACTTAGTCTTTTTGGGATTTAGTTCCAAACCTATCGCTTTACTTGCTTCAAGTAGAATTTCCGTGTTTTCCCTAATCGTTTGTGGGTTTCTGCTAACGTATTTGCATCATCCGCATAGACAAGCAGCTGATGTAACCCGTTCAATTCCAAACCCTCTCTGTTATCCTGGACTTTCCTAATGGCATATTCTAGAGCGAAGTTAAAAGCAAATTGATAGTACATCTCCTTGCTTCAGCTTTGTACAAATTTTTTATATTGTCGGGTATATGTAAACAGCGGATTCCTTTTCCTTTTATTTCTTTTTTCTAAATTCCTCATTGTATTTCATAGTCTATTCATCTGAAATCAGAAATTCACACATACGTTTCAATTCCACTATGTTGTTTTTCAATTCTAGAATTTTCCTTTTCTGTCTTAATGTCGCTAAAGCACAAAATGGAATATAGTGATGGCAATGTGTTTGTATGCGACTTCTTACTACCTGCACGAAATGCGAAATGGGATATTCTTGTTCCATACCTTTGAGATTACGCAATGCGTAATTCATGAAATAGGGAAGTCTCAATTTTATTTCTATCGTGAGGTGGAAGTCAACAGTAAATTCATGCTTCGGGACATTTCCATCGAGTGGATTTCTGCCTTCCCAGTACAGATTTGAATCCGTGGCAATTCCGTAACTGCGGAGAAGAAGGAAGATTAGTTCAGAAGCAAAGTTGTGCTTTTTCCATTTGAATAAAAGGAATGTGATAAGCTGTATGGAAACCACAAGAAAAGGAACAAATTATTAATTAACTATGAAACGTGTAAATGGTAAATTAATTTATGAAAGACACAAGCAAATAAAAACATCATGAATAATCTATACATGTAGACTCTGACAAGTAAGGTGCACTTTACCCAACTACGTTTAAACTAAGCTTTAATTTATAATAGTTTAATCCATGGTTTAAACTACAATTGATTTTATCCAAGGAAGTTTAATCTCTACATTTGGCTTAGTCTTTGAAAATGGTTAAACTTTCAACTATCTATGGTTCATTTAAGTGTAACCATTTCCGCAATAACCGTTGTTGTGCTATTCAACTAATTGAGGTTATGTTAGTACAACTATTCACAGCATTGTAAAGCAGCTTTGCAGTAGAAAGGAAATGCGATTGATGTCCTTCTTCCTCAGTTGAAGCTGTCATCAGTGCTTTATGTTTTTCGTGTTACAATGATGTGTTACGAATTTACGTCTTTTACCTTTAATTTCTGTGCTACATAAATTTCATAGAATATTTACCCCACTTAGTGCGAAATGTTATGTGTCTAATTCCTCCATCAACCTGTTTACTATTCATATACTTGATGATTCTGCCATGATAAATATTATACGTTACGTAAGACAGATAATGCAACTCTGGAGGTCTGTCCACTACACATCGTGTTCTGTTGCCTGAGTCGCATGCCTGTACGCTACCACTCCCCCACCCCTTCATACTATTTACCTTCGACAAACATCGCAATACAGTTAACTTGATGCAGTCTTACATGTCTCAGCTTTACATATTACATTAGAGAGCAACATTAGAAATCATATAAATGTATGAAAGAAAAAAAATCAGCTTTTTACATACATAGTCACGATGAATGTCACAGTTTTCTTAAGGTTGATGTCATTACCTACTTCAATGGATCACTGCGAAATTTAATGTTGTTCTTATGAAACATGGTGAAAAGGAGAATTATCACCACGAATACAGTAATCCTTTCCTTTATTTTCTATAGAAACAGCACTACATCTTGCAGTTATAGACTCAATTAGATCATTATCTAATTGTTAACAGAAATGTGACATTCATCGTTTTTCCCGCGAACTCTTCATATGGTAATATACCTTACATTAGAGAGCAACATTAGAAATCATATACAGTAAAACCTCTCCTTACGGACACTCTCAAGATACGGACACTCCTCATATAAGGACAGATTTTTATGTCCCAACTGAAATAATATAGAAATAATGATAAATTTAACTCTCGTCTACGGACACTCTCAGACACGGACACGGACAGCTGTTTCACAGTCCTAAAGCTTGCTTTACCTCCTGACTGCGGATAGAACTTGGATTTCAAGACCTAATGTGTTACAAAAATGGAAAATTTAGTTTTGAGAACTGTACAGAAATTCCTTAACATGAAAGAAGACAATAAGGGTCTCGTAGGCTACCACTAGCCCAGCCGACTACCCCTTGTTAGCTGGAAGCGGGTGGATAAACAAAATCATAAAATTTAACCTGTCTCATGGTCCAAGGTTTCCGCGATCGTGAAATTGTATTCGACACATGATACGGTTAGTAGGATTATTCTATTCACTTCAGTCAGTCGTTCTGTTTCAAGAGACATGGCACTTGAAGATAAAGGTTAAGTTGAAAACTGTAAATTACAGTACTACATAGCTGTAGACCTAGAATAAAATTGCATGGCACAGTACTACTTTCCTTTTTCGGTCTTATCTACTGTAGTTCAAAGTTGCAAAGAATTTACTGTAGTATACTGTATTTAGAATTAAACTACAGTAATACATTTCATTTAAAGCGTGAAGGGATACATAATGCATATTATAAATTTACTGTTAGATTGGGGAGCCTCCCCCCCCCCCCAATAAAGAACACCTTCCAGATGCGGACAGATTGTTACGTCCCTTCGATGTCCGTAAATGAAAGGTTTCACTGTAAATGTATGAATGAAAAAAAATATATCAGCTTTTTACATACATACTGTTAAATTGCTCTTCATTTGTTTCCATGAAAAATAAAAAGAATAGTCAACATTGATGTATTTTCAGTTGGCGTGGTTAAACTAAACCTACGCTATAAGACTGTTGATAAAGTGACAGTCTGGATAGTTTCAACCATGGATCAAAGTTAAACTACTTCAATTGAAACAAAGTTTAACTTGATTTGAAAAACGTTGGCCTAAAAACAATCTCATGGTTTCGTTGTAGATCCGAAAGGAACACCATTCTTAAGAAAACATGCCGAACGTTTTGTTTCAATAGATACTGGAAGGGAGAAAATGCCTCTCACATCAATTTACAAGATGAAAGAGATTCGTTTTAGAGCAGTCAGAAGACGCGGAATGAAAACGGGGTGCTGAGTACGGCGATATTCAAACAGGTAGATAAGAAGTCTAAGAGTTTTGCATTAATGGAATTAGTAAAAGGGAGCGACTGCGGTTTTAGTTTGGGTTCTTCTCTCTTCGAGACCGTCGGATGGTGTGTTTGCGTGCCTACCCGGACTAGAATTGACCCCGCCCGTTTCAGCCCCCTACCTCACCCCAAACGAGAAATCGATTTGCATCAAACCACCGAAACCCTTTTATCCTGGCTCCTTCTTCACATAAAAACCTTTTCCTTACACACACCAATACAAAATACACACATGCACACACACACAATTTCTAAAAAAGAACTCTTCAATTCTCAGTGGAAAGCTTTTATTAGAAGGGCAATAACAAGCAACAGAAGGCCATAAGAAACGTACAAGTGGGTGTTCCGTGGTCCGTGACGTCGGTAGAAAAAAATGGTTGAAAAGTTTTCTCTCACTCTTAAAAGGGTAATCGTTGAAATGCTGCCAAGAGTTTACATTACTGTTCATCTGTAGCGACGCCTGCAAACAAGAGTGGCAATTTTTTTTTCACAGAACATGTTCGGTGATCAAACTTGCTACTGTATCGGCCCCTTTCAGTATTTCAGTACTTGGCCCATGGCCAGTTGGTAGGACTGTAAATTCTTCTCAGGGTTCTGATGGCTTCCACCCACCTTGCCTACTAATGCAGGTTTCTGAATGATAAAAGCTGGATTTGAACAGTGATGCACATTACTTTCATGAAAGTTTAGAGTATAATGTATGTAAAGATATCTTCACTGATACTAGGAACATAATATAGTACCTATATAAAACTATCTTCAATGGTGCTGTGATATGCTGTGAAATATCGTGATGTCATATGATATAAAGTGTAGTGATGTGATTTGATGTAATATGATATAACCTTTCCGAAATATATCACCGCAAAATTTCGCAATACAGTTTAGGTAAATCACGTTGTAACTTATAATTTAATCCTATATGCCATTCTTTAAAATAGGTAATATGATAATAGGATAGGACCGATGGCGGGCTTATATGAGGGCGGCAATGAACCTTCGGGTTCCTTAAAAGCCATTTGTAAGTAAGTAAGTAAGTAAATATGATAAGTCATGTAATGTAATATAAAATACAGTGATGTGTAATGATGCGATATTTTGTGATGATGCTATGTTTTGTGAAGGCATATGATGTGAAACGATATAATATGAAGTGCATGGAAAGAAGTTAAGAAATTTCGTAGAATTTATAAGATGTAACCATTCCTATAATGACGTCTTTAGCTCCTATTTGACTTAAAACAATAGAGTGAATTTCAGCAATAAAATTAGTTATATTTTTATGTTAAGTGCTTATTTAGAACTAAAATCATTGCGAAAGTCACAATAAGAAAAATGTGGATTTTATACAGTATTTTTCATATTAGAGAAGAAATAAAGGTTACTGATGATATCAAATAAAATTATCATTAAACCTATCCCAGAAACAAATACAATTGGTTAAACTTTTATCAATACATTGTAAACAGAACTGAAGAAAAACAATTTAGGAAAGTTTTACAAAAATTGGTACTTCTGTACCATATATGGATGGTCCAGTTCAAAGGGAAGCAGCTCAAAGTTTAAAGGTTTGAGAAACCTGAATTTTAAAAGCTTCATGTTGCTGTGAAAAATCCAATTAACACAATCTAATTTGTAACTTCTAGTGTATATAAAACATCATTAACGGAATTGGAGTAATTAAAACGATCCTTTGATTTTCCACAACAACGTAAAGCTTTAAATGCAGGTTTCTCAAAACTTTAAATTTTGAGTTCATTCCCTTTTGAACTGGGCCGTCGATATGGACCAGACACTTGAAGAACTACACAAGAACACTGAAACAAAAATTTGAGCATAGTGGAACTGTTAATACTTATAGTAGGCCTATAGCAGAACAAAATAGAATCGTAATATGTCAACAAGATAAAACGAAAGATTTCTTTTATCAATAATGTAAAACTATATAGAAATAATTATTAGTAGTTGATTAAGATATTTGTAACAAAAATATGGTTAATAAAATTTTGTCGGTAAAGTTTGTTAAGAAAGCTACGTATCAAACTTTAAAATACTTCCACAGCTAAGTGCTTATATGAAATCTGATTGACAGTTACAGTGACATTGTGGACATCAGCGGCGTTCGTTACTGTAGAATAGAAGTGTAAAACTATGTCCCATTCCAAAAGATGTATTACACACGTCTTTTTTTCTTGGAATATTTTGTTATAAAAACATATGGTATAGATCTGAGGAAAAGAAAATTTAAGTCGTGATATCAGAAGAGATGGAAAAAACGAAAGAAAAGAGAGTAGAAAGTTGTGGTAGAAGAAAAAGAAATTGCAAGTGGATGTCGTGAAAGAAATTGTAAGGTTTATGATTAATGTGGCATGGGAATATAATGCAGATGTCCTGATTCAAACGAGAGTAGCGGATAAAATAGTTGGTCGACACACAGAGAACGTGGCTACATTCAGCTATATCAGAAACGATATAGAAAAAGAGCACAGAGGACTGGAATTGCAGTACAGAAACGATTTGGAAAGATTTAAGAACACGGACGAAAAAGGCAAGATACAAAACACGTTGTAGATAAAAATGTGAACTATGTAATAGGCTACATATAAAAATGCTTTCTGATTTTGGTCCTCTCTAATAGATTTTCATCTGAAGAATTTGTCCCATATGAAGCCCCTTATAAATTTATATATATTATTTCGTCATAGAGTTTCATTATAAAGTAACGATAGAAAATTCCTTGAATGATAACACAGAAAACAGCCAAATCGTGTAAATCTAAATAAGACACAGCTTTTATCCAGCATATTTCCAACTTGGATATTCAGAAATTTGGACCCGCATCCTCAAATGTGTAATACGAAACCGTGATTGGTCGCATAACTGTGCGCCTTAAGAAAGTTTAAAATAACTGAGTCACTATAACCAAATTAGTAGGACTATTACACTTTTACTACGTCATACTACTTTTTACCAATAAAACGATACGAAAGGACGTATTTGAACCAACCATGGCTGCTTATCGCACAATTTTATCGCGTCCCTAGCATTTGTTTTTTTTTTTTTTTTTGCCATCATTTCAAACTGCGCTGGTCTGGTTGTAAAAAAAAAAAATAGAAAATTACAAACCACTCCAGTCGATGCACAGCAGTTTCAAATATGACTCGCACTGGCATTCAAGAACAAGAATTAATAAAGATCACTTGGTCATACCTATACATCTCCCTGAAATCCTATTTACAAATAAATGAAGAGCACCATTCGGAAATCCTGAATAAGTTGAGGAATACGCCATGTAGACCTACATCAACGAGTTCCATTTCTTTTACGCACACGTCCAATATAACATCAACTGAACAACCAACCACTAAACCATTCAAATTTGAAAATTGTACATTCAGTAATTATTCCTTTGAAAATAATTCATGTTTATTTTTATGTCATTGTCATTAATTAAAACCTTTCTAACACTTGTATATATTATTTAGGTTATGTTATAGCTTCTGCTATATGATATTATGGATAGTTACGTATCAGAGATTGTTTAACATTAAGATTAATTGAAAATAATATGTCAAGTGACGATTACTGGGATTCGGATAACTGAAGTGGAATGAAACTCAATCAACAAAGCCTTCTTGACTAGAACACTGCCATCGTGATCTAAATCGAGAAGGCATTGCTAGCAATCGTCTACAGAATTCAATGAAGATTCCATAGTTGGCACAACTGATAGCAAGATAACAGCTAATCATAACACAACTGCCATCTAGCATGCATCTAGCGTAATATTTGTAATGTTGAGATGGTACAATAATACATTTGAAGATAATTGTATTTTCGTAATTCAATTAATATTTTTTATTGTATTGGAGTATTTAGTTACTTCTACTCTTTATATACTTTCTTCTAATCGTGTAATAGTTAATTGAATCCCACTCGAGTTTTGATTTTCTCTAGATAAATCAAAACCTCTAGTGAGATTACTGTTGACAAAATATTTTTCATTTTATCATAATTTTTGTATTATTGTATAAATGGCTAATAAAAATGAAGAGAGTGTTGCGTCTGATATTTATATTTCAGTAAATTGTAAACAAATATGTAGTTATCGTGTAAAATAGACGTTACTTTCAGCTATTCCAACGTGTCCTTCACTTTATTGCACTAGTGTGGTAAAATATCTCATTACGGAATTTTTATGGATGGGATGTAGTGCTTTGAAATTACGTAACAAAAACGTATAAAGTTATAAATAGGGACCGGATTTTTATGTAATATCAAGGTGTGAAATATGTACATATTCATGTAAGAAATATAAGCTGAATAAGTACCAAAATATGTAAAATCATGAAAATATTTAATATCAGTATATGGCAGGTAAGACTCTCCAGTTGTGTTTTCATAGAGCATCCGACTTTATTACTGCACACTTGACACATTACTATTTTTCTATCTGTAGTGAAAGCTTCGTCCATCGCAATCCATGATTTTATTTTTGTCATTAGGGTTGAAGATACAGGGGCCATTTTAGTTAGTTAAAAGCAGTAGATAAACTCACTTGCACTTTATACTGTAAGTACTAAAACTAGAGAACTGAGTGAAATGAATGGCACAACAGTACTGCAAGCACTGTTTCGCTTTACTGGATTAGGAGAAAATAAAAGATGTGGGACAGAAGCATTTTAGCTGCTCCCTGTAAGAAACAAAGTAACTACTAAAACCTCAAACTATAGGCATTTACAAACTGTTGTTTGAAAAGTGACATTCCTGTCTCATTCTGAAGGGTAGGATTATTCCAGCCGAGAACCATACTTTCTAATTCCTCAGAAAATCCCACTTCCATATAGGTCTACTAAATTTAAAGTAAAGAGGTAAAGCAACAACCTGAAAAGCTGTTCATTTTAATCTTTCACCATATTTCCAGAATGTTCCTTTACTCCAGCTTCTTTTCAAAATTTGGCTACTTTATTGCGGCTCATGTCAGACTTGACACGGGTTTTTCCTGGAAGGATTAGGAAGAGGGTGGGTAAGGTTGCAAATTGCATGGGAACGGCTTGTTAAGACGAATGCAGAACAATTATATCCCTTCTTGGGTAAGTAAAAAGGTTTCTTTTTTTTTTTTAATCTGTGTATTTCAAATTGTAAACTTCCCCATCAGAAGTGTTTCTTTTGTCCTTTTAGTGAAGTACAAATGAATAAAACCCTTAAATATGTATATTTATGTAATACCAAGCCATAATAGTAATGTGGGGTAAATATGTAAAAATGTGTAGTATTAGATTTTAAAAATTAATGGTAAATGCAAGATTCGCAAAGATTTGTTATTTATATAAGGTTAGGTTGAAAGGAATGTAATATGTAATTATATAAAAATCCGGTCCCTAGTTATAAAATCATTCAAACTTAACTAATCAATAAGAGCCGTATTCATAGACATTCTTAGCGCGGGCTTCCGGTGGATGATCAGCGCACTAACGTTTTTCGTATTCATAAACCAGTGTAAGCGATATTATAGGATATGAATCCCGTACAAGTAGCCAGTCGATAGCCGGGGCTAGATTAGCACACTCGTAGCACGGGCTAGCGAAATGTCTATGAATAGCACCCTATGGTTCCGTTCATCACTAAGGTAACTAGTGTTTGAAAATATCAGTGTAAGAAACAGTAGGCCTTTTGGGGTAACCTTAAGCGTAGCGATAAACAGTCTATTACTATAATAATCATCATGCCTATACTCGACGCGTGGCAAGTCGCGTGAGCAAATGGAATGTCTTGCAGTATTCTAGTGCATTTCATCTCATAACACACTTCTCTGCAAAAATATCTGCTGTGTGACTAAAAATGTAGACCTGAAAAGACATCAATCCACAATACAAGGAACTGACAGGGCGAGAAATGGCAGATTTGTAATTCATCTTAGAAGCCTAATATTCAGGTACTTTCTTACTACATAAATCATATTAGAATACCATACCCTCAACAAAGACTGCCGTCGAACAGAAGTTTCAAGCCGAATCTAATAGCGAGGATGGTCACCATTGGATCACAGAGAACGATGAACAGACCCAATTATTTTTCCTGCCGAGAACCTAATTCATCATCATCATCATCATCATTATCGTCATCATCATCGTCATCATCATCAACCACAGGGATTAGGGCTAGTGGCCTGTTCCGTCTTCAACGTTTATGTCGTCTATCCATCTTGTTCTTGATCTACCTACACTTCTGTGTTCTCTTGGTTCATAGTCCAGGATTACTTTAGGTAACCGGTCATCATTCATTTTTCTTATATGTTGTTACCAATTAATAAACTAAAATGTGTCTCAGTGAAACGTACAGCAGAGTCCGTATAGGTCAGTTTCTTTCAGATGCGTTTCCAATTTACTGTGGGCTAAAGCAAGGAGATGCACTATCACCTTTACTTTTTAACTTTGCTCTAGAGTATGCTATTAGGAAAGTCCAGGATAACAGAGAGGGTTTGGAATTGAACGGGTTACATCAGCTGCTTGTCTATGCGGATGACGTGAATATGTTAGGAGGAAATCCACAAACGATTAGGGAAAACACGGGAATTTTACTGGAAGCAAGTAAAGAGATAGGTTTGGAAGTAAATCCCGAAATGACAAAGTATATGATTATGTCTCGTGACGATAATATTGTACGAAATGGAAATAAAAAAATTCATAATTTATCTTTTGAAGAGGTAGAAAAATCCAAATACCTGGGAACAACAGTAACAAATATAAATGATACTCGGGATGAAATTAAACACAGAATAAATATGGGAAATGCCTGTTATTATTTGGTTGAGAAGCTTTTATTATACAATCTGCTGTCCAAAAATCTGAAAGTTACAATTTGTAAAACAGTTATATTACCGGTTGTTGTGTATGTTTGTGAAACTTGGACTCTCCCTTTGAGAGAGGAACATAGGTTAAGGGTGTTTGAGAATAAGGTGCTTAGGAAAATATTTGGGGCTAAGAGGGATGAAGTTACAAAAGAATGGAGAAAGTTACACAACACAGAACTGCACGCATTGTATTCTTCACCTGACATAATTAGGAACATTAAATCCAGACGTTTGAGATGGGCAGGACATGTAGCACGTATGGGCGAATCCAGAAATGCATATGGAGTGTTAATTGGGAGGCCGAGGGAAAAAGACCTTTGGGGAGGCCGAGACGTAGATGGGAAGATAATATTAAAATGGATTTGAGGGAGGTGGGATATTTTGATAGAGACTGGATTGGTCTTGCTCAGGACAGGGACCTATGGCGGGCTTATGTAAGGGCGGCAATGTACCTCCGGGTTCCTTAAAAGCCAGTAAGTAAGTAAGTAAGTAAGTAAGTAAGTAAGTAAGTAAGTAAGTAAGTAAGTAAGTAAGTACCAGTTAGAATGGAATTCGTATCTGCTAGATTTACACCCGGTTGGACTCCTATTTAAAAAACTCGAACATCTCCACATATTGTCAATGAAATTAAAATGAACTCACTTAGGAGGCTGGAATATCAGAAGAATGCAGTTGAGGGCCAAGGTATGTAATAGAAATTCAGAAAGACGGAGGCGGAAAAATGGGCCTAGGAAAAGTTGTTTTGATGATGTGAAAGAGATCTTGAGGAGAATGCAAGTAAGAAGATGATAATTAAGGCTGCAGATTTCCCTCAATACTCGAGCCAGTCTTATTTCGCGAACTTGGATTCATTTCCAGACTGTTGACTCACAAAAGATCGAAAGGTGAGTGTTTCTGTTCACTGTTGTTACTTTTTTTTTCAATTTTGTAAGTGATATTCCATCTTCATTCGTCATTTCACTTTACCCTTCGCTTATTTTAACATTACTTTATCTCATCGAAACATACTTATGGTACGATTCTACAGGGATAACATTTTATTTTTACTTCAATTTGTATTGTACCTCCCACCCCTTCTACTAATGAAATTCCAACTGTCCTCCACACAGAATCAAGGCCGCATATAGAAAACAGCACTGAGTTACTGAATATAGTACGTTCTAGAAATATGTTCGCGTTTTCCAGTGACGAAAGAGCTTACAATATTGTATCATATTTTCGCACAGGTACTGTCCGTTTGCCTACGTCGCAACCCGATTTCCCCCACCTTTTTCTTCTCACCTCTCTGTAAAAGCTGGGCTATCTTAGCCCTTTTCTGAAAACATTAATTTCTGTTAGGAATTGGACGTCTAAACGACATTTCATACAAGTTGAGAGGACGCGAAGGCATTTCTTTCCCCTTCTACTTGCCCTGGGGCGGCCGGGTAGCTCAGTTGGTAGAGCAGCTGGCTACGGACTGGAAGGTCAGGGGTTCGATCCCAGGTGGTGACAGGATTTTTTCTCGTTGCCAAACTTTCAGAACGGCCCCTAGGTTCACTCAGCCTCCTATAAAATTGAGTACCGGGTTTTTCCCGGGGGTAAAAGGCGGTCAGAGCGTGGTGCCGACCACACCACCTCATTCTAGTGCCGAGGTCATGGAAAGCATGGGGCTCTACTTCCATGCCCCCCAAATGCCTTCATGGCATGTTACGGGGATACCTTTTACCTTTACTTTTTTTTCTACTTGCCCTGAGTCAATCAGCGACAGAGATGGCAGCTGTTACCTCTTATACCTGCACCCCCCAAGCTGTACACAAGAGAAAATAAAATACATCAGTAAATATGCAGATGTTTGACAATTACATGTTTATGTACGAGTATATTTTAATGTTATTCTTACAATATTTTCACTAATAATTAATTAAATTAAGAAACGTTAGTTTATATTATGAAGTCAGGGGGGAGCGACAAAGTGCAGATTGTCCCTTTCTGTATGCAGTAGAGTAGCAACTAGCGGTGGAGAAAACATTAACTTCAACTCTCAGTAGCTTTTTAATGCGTCAGTTGATTTGAACAGCAATAAAAATGGAATACAAACACTTAGTGTAGACTTCCGATATATACGTAGATTACTGGCACAAATTTTAAATAATGAAATTTGCCACTGTGTTGAAAGTAAATTAGTCGAACGTTTGTGAAATGGTCAATAAATCTTTTCCTTCACTGATGGTAGAGAGTATGAGCAGAGGGAAAGGCCTATCAACCAAACTGAAATGGGGAGTACGTAATATTATACAACTGTTTAAAATTACTGAAATAAAAGGGCCTCGTTAAGTAATTAATTGTCACTTGATTTCCCCCCTTTCTACGACCCTGCGGCATAACCACTTGGACGGACAGTAGATAGATAGCATGTCTGAGTAATTTTATCTGTGCGGGTCGGGCAGAAGTTAAGATTGAATTTACAGTACGTAAGGTCTCTTTTATACAGTAGGTACAAAATTATTTCAACATGAGTTACTAATACGTAGGACTGGCAATTGGAATTAGATGCAATAGTCTATAGTGCGATAATATGCACAAAAGAACTGAAGCCTGTATCGAAATGAACGGCCACCATTTTCAAAAATGTGTCTAAAAATCCATATTATGATTATTTTTCAATTTCACTTCATTCTCTATATTGTATGCTAATGTGCTGTAGACAGTATAATATACACTGCATAATGAATACGTTCGCATGGATAACTCAGTTCGTGAGTAAAAACCCTTATTCTTAATACAGTACTGTATTTTGATTAAACAAAAACCTAATGAAAATTACCGAAGTCAAAATCGCGATATTTCCTAGTTTACGTAAATGGATGAACTACTTTTCTTCCCTCCTATATCTAGTAGATTGATTTGTTTGTGTTTTACGCCAGTATCATCGAACTACAGTCGTGGATGGGGTAGCAAATTGTGTTTCCGGCTTTCTAAAGGTATAGCCAGGTTAATATTAAAAATGTTAGTAAAAATAAAATGATATCCCTGTAGATGTTATAGCCTGATAAAATAACTTTGGATCTTTAATAATATTTACGCTTTTGGACTGGTGCGCCACTAAATGAAACTGCCTTGGTGGTAGTAATAGTGTTTAGTAATATTATTAGCAGTAGTGAAGCAATAATGTTAGAGCCACAAAGAAAACAAAATGTGGTGGTAATAAATCATACTTTAATTAATGACCGAAATTGTTATTTCACTTCACCTGTCACTGGTTCCAATAGCAGTTTCACACCGTTCACTGTCGTGCTTGCAGCTTGTACATTTGTCCCATTTGACACCGTCGGTATAATCCCTGTATCCTCGTTACAGACGTGTTTACTCGGTAATATATCCGCATTGCGTGTAGTACCAACCTCTCCCGCATACATGCTAATAGAGCAGAATACGAAATATCTATACTACTGTTCAGAAAAACTAGAGCACAGTGTTTCATTCGAATGAATGTATCTAGTTAACCTATTCTCGTTGTCATAGATTAACAAAATGGATACTTTAAAGTAGAAGGGTGCAAAGTGCCAAAATGAAACATTGGAGATAAGATAAACAAATGTAGGTATAAGAATAATTGTACACATATGTGTCATGTTTTTTTTTACTGATAGAAAACAGCAATAGTGCAGTCTTTACTCAATAATTGTGGTATGTAAAGACATTATTTCTCCATATTTAATTATATAACACTAATTGTGAAAAGGGTTAAGTAATGAGTACAGTTGCAGTAGAATGGTGCAAGGTCCAATACCTATTTTTTTCTATTCTGGAGCAATTTTTATTCACAGATCTGCCTGTAGAACTGCCTATGCTCCTCATTTGGAAGGTAGGGAATCATTGCTAGTAGATCCCCCTTCTTTTCTTCAGTAATTTCCCTATTTTGTACTGTAACTTGAAACAATTCAGACTACACATCTCTCATGTTTCCCCCCCCCTTTTTAAGCACTTTAATGGTATGCACTGCTTCATTATCATGGGACTGTTTCACAGAAACACTACCTGTTTTACTAACATCATAATGAATACAACATGCCTTAGAAATATTCAAGTTCTTGATGGAAAGTAGTTGATCAGGAACTTCTTGGATATTAAGGAAATCTGACTCTAGCATTGGAACTCTTTGAAATGGTTTTACAACTTTAGAGTCTTGTACGATTTTAAGAAGGTCACTAGGAATGAAGACTTTTGTCACTTTCTCTCGTTTTTCAATCAAAGCGAAATTAGAATCGCATTGCAAGAAACTGTGGCCACTGAGAAGGAAACGTTGTTCTATGTGCTCAAATAAACCAATGGCAACTAAAAAGAGACACAAGAAAACCATTACTCGGTTTTTGTTTTGAGCTGCACAGTTATCACTCCAGATTACCAGATTCTTCTTGTTTGTTATGTCCATATTGATCAGTTTTAGCATACACGAGACAATCTCATTGGCACCTCTACTCACGATGCTTTCATCCCACATACACATGTACGACTGCATTGTATCACATACACAAACGCCAAAGTTATAACGCGAAAGCTGACATCTGTAAAACATTTCGCTATGTGTACGTTTGGGCACAAACATGACCTGTTGAAGATCCTTTGCAAGGGAACAAGCATTACTATAAGGAAACTATGAAAGACTGGTGTCAGTCTTCATAATATTTTGTGCATACTCTGCCCTTCTACGATGCAGCTCAAGAGGGCGCTTACCGTCTGAAACCTCATGGTGCTGCCAAAGTAACATCTAAATATCTCACTTAAGAAACACAATTGGTTGTAGCCTCTTTCATATATCATGCTCCTAGACACATTGCACTTTTCTGCGGAATAATTTTGCTTTTTATGATTTTGGCATTTTGCACCTTTCTACTTTAAAGTATCCAAATGTAAAGCACTCAGTCCATAAATAATAGCACTGCAAGTAAAATTAACTGCACTTTTCTGGCCCAAATCCCCTGAGCTTTTAAAAGACAACTCTTCAAATTCCATGAAATTATAAATAAATTTGGTGCTCGAAATGTGGAAATATAAATCTATATCTGAAGATAACAGATGTTTTTTAAATAATGTTAAATACACCTGTTACGTTTACTCCATTCCTTCACATCAGGAATGTTATTATGCAAAATAAAACACTTGGTTGTAATACTGTCCTCTCTCTCTCGTATAAAAAAAGACGAATTATAAAGTATATTTGACTATTACTGTCCTTACCAGTGTGCTGCATTGGAGTTAAATCGCTCGCTTGCACTCGGTCGAGTGTCGCACCCTCGAGTGAGATACGATCGGTCGTGATACGCTCGTAATAAATAGAAGCACAGTACAAGGTTATCTCACCGACATGTCTTATCTTGTATGGAAGGCGACAGATAAGATACACATATGTAAAAATAAGGTTTTATTTTCTGCGTTTATGCCAAACGTTTAATGGAACAGTCAATGGAACGTACCGAAACAGGAACATGAAGTTATAAATAAAATAGTATGAAAAACTTCCATATAGAGTTATTATTACTAATTAATAATTATTCAATATTTGATTTACCACATATACAATGATAGGTCCATACATAGTATTCCGCCTATATACTGCGACAATGTAGAAACGTTTTACAAAATATTATTGATATAGCAGTAGATTAATAACACTATTAGTACAGAGATAACGTCACAGATAATATAATAAAACGAATAATCATGCTGCACAACTGTTACAGACGCAAAGATTCATACACTAATTATTATTATTATTATTATTATTATTATTATTATTATTAGAAAACTTGATACAGTTCTTGCATTATCGTGATTGTGTTCTCCGCTTATAATAATTATATTTACATCCAATAACATCTATCAGATGTGGCAAAAACAAAATCACTCCTGTGTGGGGGGTAAAAAAAAACATTTACCTACAACATTTATATTACATTTTAAAGTAAGTTTTGTAGTTGTACTATGGAGAGGTTAGTTAAACACTGCAAAGTTTTGAAATGATAAACATCTATGAAGTTACTACACAGTTCATCACTGTAACAAGAACGAATGTCTAACGCTCGGCTTATACCGTTCGAGGATTTATCGCTCGTGACAATTATACCCGTCATGCATGTGCGCTACCTATCGGATTATGCTATGAAGTACTTGGCGCTCGAGCGAAAACGTCCGATGCAGACCTCTGGTACTTACGGTTATGATTATAATCAATGTCCATTATGATCGATTTTAAGGACTGAACTTTTTCCGTTCTGTTCCTTTTTACTTGAAACCTATAATATCCATCTGATTATAATTTGCTTACTTGCTTACTTATGGCTTTTAAGGAACCCGGAGGGTCATTGCCGCCCTCACATAAGCCCGCCATCGGTCCCTATCCTGTGCAAGATTATTACTAGTGTTGATAATTATATACACTAAAAACACTAAAATATGCATAAAAGTGTGTATTTAAAATGCCGAAATATGTAATGATATATACTCTAGACACTGAAGACCTGACAAACTTAACATAAAATAGGACTCCAAGAAAAATAAAACACTAGCCAAATGCAGTAGTGGGAAATATTCAAATTATTGGGCTTAAGGAAAAACAGAGTCACTTTTATTTCTTCGTTATTGTCTTATTGGCCAAACATACTTACTTACTTACTTACTTATGGTTTTAAATAACCCGCAGGTTCTTTGCCGCCTTCACTAAAGTCCGCCATCGGTCCCTATCCTGTGCAAGATTAGTCCAGTCTTTATTATCATACCCCACCTCCTTCAAATCCGTTTTAATATTATCCTCCCATCAATATCTCGGCATCTCAAAAAGTATTTTCCCTCCAGCGTCTCAATTAAGACTCTATATGCATTTCTGGATTCGCCCATACGTGCTACATGCCCTGCCCATCTCAAAAGTCTGGATTTAATGTTCCTAATAATGTCAGGTGAAGAATACAATGCGTGCAGTTCTGCGTTGTGTAACTTTCTCCGTTCTCCTTTAACTTCATCTCTCTTTAGCCCCAAAAATATTTTCCTAAAAATCTTTTTCTCAGACACCCTTAATCTCTGTTCCTCTCTCAAAGTGAGAGTCCAAGTTTCACAATCATAAAGAACAGCCGGTAATATAACTGTTTTATAAATTCTATCTTTCAGTTCTTTTTCGAAGCAGACTAGATGACAAAAGCTTTCCAACCGAATAATAATTGCCTTATTGGCTATTGTAATTTAATTGAAATCAATTTGTTACAGACAATTCATTTCGTATCATAAGTGTATAAAAATTTGTGCCGCAAAATTTTTCCTTCTTTCATGACTGTATAGGCCTAATACTTTTTTTTTCTTTTTTTTTTTTTAGGATCCGACTTGTTTCTTCTGTCCGTAAACGTAACATTATCCATAGAAAAAGCTCTTTTTACATCACATGAAGTGAGGTGACAAAACTTATAATCTGGTAACGCGGTAGGACTAACGTCCACATCACTATACTATTCCTGCAGCACTTAGCTAATTTCCTTAATTTTCTTCACATCATCATTCCTTACGTTGGCTGACGATGGGTTTTCTCGACAAAATCTATTCATATTTCTTTGATTTCGATTTGGGAACTACGTACAAACTATTAAAATTGAGTGGAAAAACACTGTTTTTTAATTTGTACAAGTCAAAATAGCAAACCAACTCATTAATATAGCACAACGACGTCTATACAAAGAACCTCAGAAAAAACACACCAACTTTAGTCGCACCTTGTTGACTACAGTAGAGCATCGATTATCCGAAACAAATGGGGACGAGGGGAGTGTTCGGATAACTGATTTTTCGGATAACCGATGATTTACGAAAACAAATTGTACCGGTGTCATAGGAGCAGTATGAAACAAAGAAACACTGATATTAAACACAAAATTGTATATGTGTATATATATTGTATCACACGTCTTATAAATAACACAGAGAAGTGACTAGCCTAGCTTGACTAGTTCAAAATGGCCTACAGTTTAGGAAAAGCAGTCAATTTTCTTTTGCTTCAGACCTGAGACTCGTTTTTTTTACCCCTAAATCTCGCAAAGAGCGCTAGAGGAATTTCTATATGACGCACGCGCAAATTTGAATTTTCTGACTGAAACGCTTTCGGTTAACCGATGTTTCGGTTGATCGGCATTCGGTTAATCGATGCTCTACTGTAGAATACAATTACACTGCAGTCTACTAAAAATGCATAAACTTACCCTTGTGTCTATCACCTAACTAGACGAAATGAAAAATATTGCTTTCCGCTCAATATTAATAGACACATCAAAAAAGTTTTCCATAACGACGAATAGTACGAAAAATAAACATATAGGGTCCTATGCATAGACATTTCGCTAGCCCGCGCTACGAGTGCGCTAAACTAGCCCCGGCTATCGACTGGTTACTTGTACAGGATTCGCATCATGTCGCTAACACTGGATTATGAATACGAAAAACGATAGTTCGCTGATCATCCACCGGAAGCCCGCGCTAAGAATGTCTATGAATACGGCCCTATGTCTTTCTAGGATCCTACAACGGCATTCATGATCTTGTAAAGTGTAGGCTATAGTTTCAAACATCTGCCACCAATCGCTTCTCCGCTTGTGCCTAAAGACATTCGTGAGATGAAGAAATCGGCGATGAATTAATTCTTGCGGATGACAACGCAAGACCACATCGAGCGGAGGTAGTACAAAATTTCCTCCAGGAGTCCGACATTGCCCGAATGGAATGGCCTGCAATGTCGCCGGATATGAACTGTATCTAACATACATAGGATATGTTAAAGCGTGCTACTGCTCACCGTTCACACTTCCCATAATTCGCCATTGAAGCCGTCGTCGAAGAGTGGGATCGCCTACCTGAAAATGACCTGCACAACTTGATCCGTAGTATGCCACGGCGAGTAAGAACCCTGTTGGACGCCCGTGGTGGCCGGCCACGTTTCATAATGAACGTCAAAGTCTGGCAAAATTAAAAAAACATATAAGTCCCTGGAAATTTTATGATCCTGTTCAGAACAGTCCGATAAGCAGGTAACAGTTTATTAACATTATATGATGTAAAAACCGTCTATGGAGGCATTAGAAACTGAATTGTAAAAACTGCCCTAAAAATATATTGATCAAGCCCGCAGAAATTTTAAAATTAGATACAACGAACACATTTCAGATTTAAAATATGACCGGAATAAATCAAAATTTGCCACGCACCTCATAGAAGAAGGCCATGAACTCACAAATATTAAGGACACATTACAAAATAATAGGAAACGTCATTAACAATAATATTGACACCGCTGAAGAGTATTATATTGCAAAAACATGCAACCAAGATACCTCAATTTTAAATGAACAAATTAGTAATTTATCGAACCCACTATACAACTTATTTAAAATAATCATCATAAGATAATCCACACCTGAACCCACACACACAACCCCCACTTCAACACCCACGTCATACGACGTACATTAATATGTATAAGCATCATGTGAACACGATGCGAGAAGTCAGTCATAGCCGAGCTAACACAAAGCAAACAGCAACCTCTTCACTCCTCATCATCAGGTAAGTCTTGCACTATATACAAGTTTTCAAACAGAAACATATAGGGCTGCATTACTTATGGTTCATTCTGTAACTATGTCAGATTTGGTAAAAGGAAAGAGAATATGACAACAAAAACTGTGTAAATTAAACACATTAAAATATTAAAAGGATGGGCGGAGGTAAACTTACACACACTTTTCAGGTATATTTTTTTCCATAGGTATATTTTTTGCTATAGACTTGTGGTATGTAATCTGCGCACGCAACAAAACGTAGGTGGTAGGGGTCGTATGTACGGGTTATTTTTTTAATAAATGACATGTAAATCGAACGCAATGTCAACCAATGTTACGCGTGACAAGCACAATTGACTTACGCCGCTTGTAATGGAAGGAGAGAGGTACTGTATGAGTTAGACTGACTTGGACGGATAGTTACGCAGCAGTTCAACATAAAGTATTGGCTCTTGAACACAGTTGCTTATAAGTGCTATCCATGCTGCAATAAGTGTTGTATGGAGTGAAGCCAATGCCATTGGATGTAGATTCCACCTACGTCAATCTTGGCTTCGTCAGATTAAAATATATGCTTCCATAAAGAAATATAAACGTGATTCTGAAATAGGCAGATGGTTAAAACTTGTATCCAGTCTACTATTTTTAAACCCACACGAGATTTCCGACTGTTTTGTATCTGATTTAGTGGTCATTAAGCTACAAGATAAAAGACTAGATAACTTTTGTGACTAAGTATTTAGTAGACAGCTATGTAGATGATGACGCTACCTTTCCTCCTTCACTCTGGGCAGCTAAAACAGAAAGCTTGCAGCGTATAACTAATTAATCCCTGTACGTATTTTCATATTAGATTCAACAAGACATTTTACTCTGCTTATCCAGATATTTATACTTTTGCAAATAGGTTAATTGAATTTCAAATAGACACATATCTGAACATTCAGGGGATATCCACTGCAGCAAAAGTTAAAAATAAGGGCTTCTTAAGGACGAAAGAAACTATGGAGAGAAATATAAAAGGTTTTAATGAGGGGGATATATCCCTAGTGGAATTCATTAAGCGAGCAAAATACCACCTACCAATATAAATTATTGGTTAATACGTTACTATTGTAATAGTGAGTATGTTCAAAGTAAATATATGCCATTGTAGCTCTGTGCACAATTTACATTCTGTTTTTATTACCTGGGTTGTTTGCGTGTGCAGATTACATATCCAAAATCGGTGTGTGCAAATTACATGCATGTAAATTACCTTCTTTTAGGTCATACACCTCAAACGTATGTGCAGTTTACCGCCCCCGAAAAGGATTTCCAAAGGAGAAATTGAAGAAAAGAATTAAGACAATATGAAAAATATTTTCGCTGAACCAAATAACATTAAGTGGGAAACCATGGTTACGAATATATGGTTTTATATGCAACATTTCATAGCGTGTTTTGGGAAAACCATTGATAATTCTCAACATGCTCGGTCAGTTTAAGAGAGCTGTGTATTATGATAAGTAATTGAAAAAAAAAATTGTTTTGTCTTTTAAATATGCAGAATTTTTAACCGAACAAATGTAACACTGTAAAATTCCTTTGAAGAAAGAAAAGTTACATTAGTTCGGAAAAAGTTTCTGCACATTCAAAGGGCAAAATTAAAAATATTTCGATCTCTTAGCATATTGGGAATTACGTCAATACTCTTTCTAAAACATTCTGTGAAATGTTTAATATAACAATTTTTATCTCGGAAAGGAAACAAAAACGAGCTAAACTGCATGAAACTTTTTTGTTTGAAATATCTCAAAGAATAACCCTTCAAATTAATGACATTACTTATGATTCACTCTGAAGAGCTATTATTTTATTAATTTTATTTTAGGTTATTTTGCGACCGTAGCCTATAAACAAACCACGTAAATCTGCAGTAGATTATCACACTTCTTGAATAAAGGCCAGTAACCTTCCATACGTTTCCATCGTTACGTTCATTCTAGAACTCTCGGCTTTTATTAAGTTTATGTGACGCAATAGGAAAATCCCCCGTTGCTCATTGGCGTCGTAAACAATTCTTGAGACAGCTCATACAAATCACCGGATGCTGAGTTCCGCTCTCCTTGCTGCCGCTGGGAAGGATCCCAAGTTCGTACGAGCACCACATCTTCCTTCAGGACCCCCGTGGTTCTCTATCTTCCCAGTGCGTAAATCAGAGTACAATTCATCTCTCTTCATATTGATCTTGGGAGCATTTCAAACAATAGTCGTAGACTTACTAGAAACCTGCAGTGAAATTTAAGGTAGCCTGTTTATCTTTTGTGTTTTCCACAGAGCTCTATGAAGGAGTTATTATCTATTATTTAGGGTCGAATTCATAGTCGTCACTTATAAAATGAGGAAACACTTAAGTATGAGCATTTCCCTAGCACTTATTTTAGATCGTATTGCAGAGACGCTACTCTTTCAAATGCACTGAGCATTCCCTTAACATCAAAAGAAATATGGCAACATGGCTAGTCGTGAGCGCTTTCGTACATTCAATTGTTTTCCAGCGCGTTCAAATTGTTAAATGAACATTATTATCGTATAGAAATACAGAAGTAAATATTATAGAGCTAAAAATTATACAAAAAGTTGAGAAAGCATTTTACAGAGGAAGAAAGAAGTGAGCTAAGAGAACTAGTTATGAAATATAGAGATATCGTCGAAAGTAGAAATCTAATAATAATTGTTCTCTCCGAAAGAAGAAATTGACATGAGGCAAAATTGCAGTTAAATTTAATGCAAACTCCGGAGATATTCCTGTAAGTAAATCATTTTAATTTATTTTTCAGTTATTTTTATGGTAAACAAAGTGCAAGTGATATAATTACGAAGATTTTAACAGCTTATTCCTTGGATAGAATACAAACGAAAATGCAAGTAATACTTTGTTGGGGCCTGAATACTTTTCGAAAAAAAAATACCACTTAAACCTACCTGAAATGATGCTGTAGCATAAAATCTCATAAGCGACCAGTATTTTCAGCAGTGGTGAAATCAGTAAGCCTCTCATGGTTGTATTGTGAATTTTAATGAGAGACACCAGAATATCCACAACAGTGTTCTTGTCAAAACTGTATCTCCTCTTAAATTGTTGATCGTACTTTTCTAAAGGGTTTTCCATATCTCTGATATATCTTTCGTTTTGCCAAAACAAATTTTCATTTTGATTATAGAATTCAATAAATTCATCAAAATCATAATCATCATCCACTGTATACCGAATCAGCTGATTACAATGCATATGGGGAAACACTTGAGTAAGCTGATAAGCTACCTTATTTGAATAAGTGTTCACTTCAGTGGGATTTATGAATTGGAAATTATTATAAGCAACTGCTTAAGGGTTTCCTTACAATAAGTGTTGACTATGAATTCGGCCCTTATTCTCCAATATGGAATTTTAGGATGGGGAAATGCTTGTAATTCTAATCTCACTCCACTAATACTTATTCAGAAAATAATAATTAAAATATGCCTTAATAAACCAATTGATTACTCATCCGAGCTTTAGTTCACTCATTTGAATGTTTTGAAAATTAAACAGATTTATTATATTGCCTTATTAAACTTCATACATAAAAATCGTAATAAATTCAAATTATACCATCATAAATACGGAACTAAAAGATCCGATTTTATACAACTAGAAGAACCAAAGTGTTTCACAAGCACAGCTCTTAACCATGGTACCTACTGTGGTCTAAGGTTATATAATAAACTAATTGAAAAATACCCAAATTTGGAAAATTTTAGTATCAGAAATTTAAAAAATAGCGTTAGGAATTTAATTGTTACTTACTTACTTACTTACAAATGGCTTTTAAGGAACCCGAAGGTTCATTGCCGCCCTCACATAAGCCCGCCAGCGGTCCCTATCCTGAGCAAGATTAATCCAGTCTCTATCATCATACCACACCTCCCTCAAATCCATTTTAATATTATCCTCCCATCTACGTCTCGGCCTCCCTAAAGGTCTTTTTCCCTCCGGTCTCCCAACTAACACTCTATATGCATTTCTGGATTCGCCCATACGTGCTACATGCCCTGCCCATCTCAAACGTCTGGATTTAATGTTCCTAATTATGTCAGGTGAAGAATACAATGCGTGCAGTTCTGTGTTGTGTAACTTTCTCCATTCTCCTGTAACTTCATCCCGCTTAGCCCCAAATATTTTCCTAAGCACCTTATTCTCAAACACCCTGAACCTATGTTCCTCTCTCAGAGTGAGAGTCCAAGTTTCACAACCATACAGAAGAACCGGTAATATAACTGTTTTATAAATTCTAACTTTCAGATTTTTGGACAGCAGACTGGATGATAAGAGCTTCTCAACCGAATAATAACACGCATTTCCCATATTTATTCTGCGTTTAATTTCCTCCCGAGTGTCATTTATATTTGTTACTGTTGCTCCAAGATATTTGAATTTTTCCACCTCTTCGAAGGATAAATCTCCAATTTTTATATTTCCATTTCGTACAATATTCTGGTCACGAGACATAATCATATACTTTGTCTTTTCGGGATTTACTTCCAAACCGATCGCTTTACTTGCTTCAAGTAAAATTTCCGTGTTTTCCCTAATCGTTTGTGTATTTTCTCCTAATATATTCACGTCATCCGCATAGACAAGAAGCTGATGTAACCCGTTCAATTCCAAACCCTGCCTGTTATCCTGAACTTTCCTAATGGCATATTCTAGCGCGAAGTTAAAAAGTAAAGGTGATAGTGCATCTCCCTGCTTTAGACCGCAGTGAATTGGAAAAGCATCAGATAGAAACTGACCTATACGGACTCTGCTGTATGTTTCACTGAGACACATTTTAATTAATCGAACTAGTTTCTTGGGAATACCAAATTCAATAAGAATATCATATAATACTTCCCTCTTAACCGAGTCATATGCCTTTTTGAAATCTATGAATAACTGATGTACTGTACCCTTATACTCCCATTTTTTCTCCATTATCTGTCGAATACAAAAAATCTGATCAATAGTCGATCTATTACGCCAAAAACCGCACTGATGATCCCCAATAATTTCATCTACGTACGGAGTTAATCTTCTCAAAAGAATATTGGACAAAATTTTGTACGACGTCAACAAAAGTGATATTCCTCGAAAGTTACCACAGTTGGTTTTGTCCCCCTTTTTAAAAATAGGTACAATTATGGACTCCTTCCATTGTTCTGGTACAATTTCCTTTTCCCAAATAGCAAGTACAAGTTTATAAATTTCGCTATATAATGCGCTTCCGCCCTCTTGTATTAATTCTGCTGGAATTTGATCGATACCTGGAGACTTGTACATTTTCAGATTTTCTATCGCAATTTCGACTTCTGAAAGCGTGGGTTCGGGTATAAATGGCTCAGCAGTTTGTATTTCAATTTCGTCCCGATCATTTCTATTTGGCCTATGTACATTTAGTAGTTGCGCAAAATAGTTTTTCCATCTGTTTAGGATTGATGGAGAGTCTGCAAGCAAGTCACCATTCTCATCCTTGATCACGTTTACCCTTGGCTGATATCCGTTCTTAAATTCCTTTATACCCTTATATAAATCTCGAATGTTTTTATTCTTACTATTTGTTTCTACCTCATTCAGTTTTTCCTTCAAGTAACCTCTCTTTTTATTCCTAAGTGTACGACTTGCTTCCCGTCTTTCATTGAAATAATTATCTCTCTTCTCCTCGACTGGATCCTGTAAGAATTTCAATTTTGCCTGTTTCCTTCTTTCTACTACCATGCAACAATCTTCATCAAACCACGGTTTCTTTTTCTTAGTTTCATAATAACCTATGCTCTGCTCAGCTGCAATTTTGATACTATCTCTGATATTTTCCCACACGCTATTAACATCTAATTCTTTCTCAACTTCATCGGAACTTTCTAAAGTGGCAAACCTATTCGAAATTTCGACCTGATAATTTTGCTTAGCTTCCTCGTCCTTTAATTTCAAAATATTGAATTTAGTAATATTAACTTGTTGCTCTACTCGCTTGGCTACTGATAATCTTTCTCTTAATTCTCCAATCACCAAATAATGGTCAGAATTACAGTCTGCACCCCTGAAAGTTCGAATATCTACTATACTAGTATGTCTCCGTTTATCTATCAAGATGTGATCTATTTGGTTGTGTGTCAATCCATCTGGAGAAGTCCAAGTATATTTATGTATATCCTTATGGGGGAATGTTGTACTTTTGACAATTAAATTTTTCGATGTGGCAAAGTTGACTAATCTAACTCCATTGTCACTACTAATTGCGTGTAGGCTCTCTTTTCCAATAGTTGGTCTAAAAATATCCTCCCGTCCTACTTTAGCATTGAAATCCCCCAATAAAATTTTCATGTGATATCTAGGGAAATGATCAAAAGTATGTTCCAATTCCTCATAGAAGCTATTCTTTATATGGTCGTCTTTCTCTTCTGTAGGGGCGTGAGCATTTATAACTGTGATGTCGCACCATCTACCCTTAAGTACTAAATATGATAACCTGTCACTGATAAATTCGACCTTTTTTACTGCTGATTTTATTCTTTTATGAACAAAGAATCCTGTTCCTAATTGGTGATTATTGTTTCCTTCCCCATAATACAACAAGTAATCTCCTATTTGTGATATGCCATTCCCATCTAACCTAACCTCTTGTACTCCCACGAAGTCTATTCTATATCTAGCTAGTTCTTTAGCTACTAATGTTACCCCTCCTGTTCTATAAAGACTAGTTACGTTCCAAGTGCCAAATCTCAAAACCTTATTCCTTTGCTGTGGTCGTGCCAGAGAATCAGTCCTATTCCGAGGCTTATTATAGGGATACGTAACAAGCTGTTTTTTACGGTGATGGGTTGTTAGCCCTTCGCCCAACCCACAAGCTGGAGGACCACCCCTTATCGGCTGTCCACGACTGCTTATTCAATATATTCGCAGCTACCCTCCATATCTGGAGGCCGTCTCCTCTATCCGCAACCTGAGGACGCGCCATGCCGTGGTGATAGGGACCCACAATACATGGAATTTAATTGTTAAAGACTATAATTATGTTGATTTAATATATGTATGTATTTGTATGATTTAAATTGTTAACATTGAAATTGTATTTTTAAAGTTAATTTATTCTTATAATTTTTTTCCTTCACCACTTTGTGCCAAATAATTATCTTTGTGTTAAGCATGTGTTTAGATAACTCCCTGAGCGCGAGTTTTTACTCCTTCAGGGAAGAATTAAAACTGTTTTTGTACATGTTATTTTACTAACAATAAACAATTATGAAAATTACCGACTTCTACATTTCATACTTTTGATTATTTTTCTCTATATTTCTCTGAAAATACCGATCTCCAATATCGCCCCATCGCACGTAATGTCTATGATTAAGCAAATGTATGTATTGATCCGAAATGTATACAGAATACAGAATATAATTACAACAATAGAAATAAAAGTAAAATAGACCTATAAGAGAATATAAAAATAAAATGAAATTAAAACTAAAATTAAAATTACAGCTACAGTGAAATTTTATAATATAATATATTAATATAAGAGGAATATAGAAAATAAAATAAAATAGGAACTAAACTTAAAATTACAGCTGCATTGAAATTATATAAAAATTAACAAAACAATCTGCCCTCAATTAGGGTGACCATAAGATCCAGAATAAAAGCACTACAGAATAATTTAGAAAGACAGGAATTGTTTAGTAAAAATTTCAGAGAAATGCAAACCCAATAGAATCACCAATGGCTAAAATATAAATGATAGTGGAGAGTATTGGTAGAGTGACGAGGAAAAAACGGAGTAACACTAATTAAATCCCTCCTACTCTTGACTTTTTCCACAACAAGAACATCTTCACCATCAGTGGGGTTTGAACTCAGGTCCATGGCAGTCGCAAACCATCACTTTGCCATTTGAGCTATCAAGACGGCTTAGAAAGTCAGCTGATGTGCTGAAGTATGAGTAGATAATAATAATAATAATAATAATAATAATAATAATAATGATGATGATGATGATGATGATGATGATGATGATGATGATGATGGTGATGATTAAGATGACAATTGTAATTATGATGGTTTAGCTGTACGTGTTTTATCAAATTAAATCTTTGTACACAAAAACGCTGAGTGACGGAAAATCAGATACACCATTTAATTAAAAGGAAAAATTAATTATTTTGAAATTATTACGAAACTGGACACATTTAATTAATGCTGTATGTTTTCCTGAATGACATTTACATATGTTTACAGTGTATTTTATAAATGTAGCCTCATTTTTTCCTTGACATTATGGTCAGCAGATTCAAAATAGATCGTACAGGAACGCAATCGTCTCTGGCTTTATTTATTTTAATGCAAACCCCAGTGTCACGAACTGATGATCAAAAACCACAGTTCCATATCCTGCAGGCTTGCGATTACCACGCATTCAATTCTTTTCTGATTACGAAGCAACAAAGAATAAATACACAAAACGAAACAAACAAAAATGCAAAATATTATAATATTCTGTATATGAACAATTCATCGGAACAACAAACATGCTAAACAAGCAGTGTTACTTTTTCAATATACTCAATTCCCAGGTGGAATTTTGTGACTCAGGGGTGTATAAAAATGGAGCCGTAAAGGTGTTTAAATTATCTCCAAAAATGTTTTAACTTTGTGCAGAAATGGTATAGAATGAAATATAAATTGATTTCCATATCGTGAGCAAAATGTATGTCAATTTAAACTTATTAATTTCCTACACGTCAAGTTCAGTTCTCCTACAGTTTACAAAATGATTATGCAATCATGCACAAAATTGTTTCACAATTTCTGTAAGTGTCACAATTTCTTGTTAATTTAATTAACGATCTTCCTCACCTTGGTGAGATTGCCAAATACGAATAATGTTAAACAATAACATATAAGATGTGACATTAAAAATGTCTTACAAGAAGTTTGTTTACAATAAACTGAAATTTAAAGTAGATAATGTTTACAATAATGAAAATTTGCAGTAAAAAAATAGATAAAAATAAAATAGACAGAAAATTCAACTGTAATTTGAATTGAAGTACAAGTGTCACCGTAAAATGTGGAGAGAACCCTTCAAAGCTATCATAGAAATGTCTTTAATTTTTGTTGCTGGGACTCCAAATTTATGACAGAATGACACGAATTGTTTTGTTATGGTCTCTCTAGCGCCCATCATTAATCCGATGACTTCTATATCCCTGAGTTTATAAGATGTTTTGTAATAAGGGATAGTTGGTTCATAAATTACTCTTTTCTCTAGATCAGAGATGAGACGATATTAGGTCCCAATCATGGTAGAAGAGCTCGACATTGATCACGAGCGCATAGCGCATCCACTATATAGCGTCGTTAACGTAGACATCAGGGATGTACACGCACATGCAGCGAATAAAGGCAGCAATTATTACAATAACTTGCGTTACTAAATTTCTGGCTATGTAATAGGGCTAATTACTCAGGTATTTAATATACATGTACATATATAAACAAATCGCAAAGGGAAGGGTTTTTTAGGGGAAAAAAAAGAGAAATAGAATAAAGTTAATTGTATGTAAATCATTTTCTTGTTAAAAGCAATTATTTATTATGTAAATACTTCACTTCATTGGTTAGGAGAAACTAATATAGTCTACCTGCTCGACGTGTGTGATTTATAAGTACTTTTGAGTATTTGTTGAAAAAATAGTAATGACAATATTGATTGAAATAGAGTAAGCTTATATTGATTGTGTGATTGTGAAAATGTAGTCCTTACTCTCCAGTCGTGATTATGTAATGAGTTTTCTTAGAGTGATTTGTGAGATGCAAATAACACGAAAAAACAAATTGATTAGATTAGGATATTGACAGCCATCCTAAGTTTTGGGGTCAGTCATTTAAGGGGATAAGTATGATTTTTAAAACTTCGACAATTTTCGGCCAAAATTTGTGAAATTTAAGCTATATAAACAGGTCTATAATAATATCATCTGTACAAAATTTGGGCAATTAGGTCTAATAGTTTTGAAATGATATTTTTAAGTATATGTTTTATATTGACGTTACTAAAAAAGCTCCTTGCAACAAAGTTTTCAAAATGTTAATTTATATTTGCTCAAAATCTTGAAAATAGTTATTGGAATAAAAGTGAATTAGCTTTTTTTTAGCTTAGTACTAGTATAAGTTAAAGTGCAATAAAAGATAAAATATTATTTCTAAATTAAAGAAACACGTAGTCTAATAAAAGTAAATATCCAGAAACAAGCAACAAATAAAACATCAACAATATATTTAAAATAAAGAAATAAAAGGAATCTAGATATAATCTACTGACTCAAATGTAAATTAATTTACCTTCGATGTCAATTTCGAAATCAATTTATTTCTCTCTTCTCCTGAATAATGCCTATATTTTTTTTCATGTTGCGTCTCATAATGCCGTTTTAGGTTTCTTTTTTTGCAAATGATATTTTTTTACACAACAAACACTGGGCTTCATCACTATGTTCGAAGCATAACTATTGCATCTTCCACTCTTCCTTGAAAGCTTTAAGCGCTTCCGTTCCGTCATGATGCGCTGTGTTCTAAGATCTGTACATCCTTTAGCAATGTTTACAGGTAAAAGAGCTCCGCGCGCGCGCAGCGGGCATAAAAAGCTCTCGCTCGAAATTATTGTCACCATCGCAAGTCTGCTCTAGATGATCCTCCTCGGGTTGATTCTGATACGTCTCGAATCTGATAGACGGATCCAGAATTTAACCTTTTGTCTCTCTAGGTTTAAATGTTATAATATCAATACGCCGAATACTTCCGGTATCCGCTATTCCATGGACTTCTTCATAGGTAGTGTAGCCATTGGACTTAAGGCATGTTGCGATTACAGATCTGATCTTGTGATGCCTGCTGTTACGAAGAGTTTCGCTAAATGGGCATGAACCCAAGACATGAGCCAAAGTTTCAACCTCATTGTGATATCGCCTACAGTGGTTATTGTCTTGAATTCTGCCTAGAACAGCTCGTACCGGAGCAACAACAGCGGTCATCTTCAGCGCATCTATCCACTCGGAGCTAGAAAAGCCTGTAAGATGTGTGACCCAGCTGTTTACGGGAGTGAAGTCTTGATATTTTCCTGAAGAATACTCCAAATTCATAACTTTATTATTTATGGGCGTATATTCCGTAAATTAGAATATTTTCTTCTTTGTAATTCGAAGTAAAATTTAACGCGTTCCCTTCAAATTTCCCACTGAAAATTACATGAAATTAATCACTTTCCTCCTTACATACTGAGGAAGAGAACTTTAACAGAAACACATAAATCCGAAATATTCTTAATATATTAAAACAATGAGAAATACAGAAACTAATGTTTTATTCTGTACCAACTATATGATGTGACAAAGATTTGGACTAATAAACACATCACTATCACTTCCAACAATAAGAAAATTGATTTTTAATTTAAAATAGATAATTTAATACAAAACTTCTGGCAAAAATATAGAGTGCCACACGAGTAGCAAAATCTATGTTTTAATTATTTTGAGATATTGAACTAATGAACGGACATTTCTTTAAAAACTGGAAAGTTACTGAAATTCCATCTGAATCGTATGATAATAATGCGAGGAACCTAACTGAAAGCTTTTTATTACTAATCAAAGATTGTTGTTTTAAAGCACAGAGACTATACAAAATGATGATCACTGACTTTGAACCAAATAGTACAGCGGTCAGAGTAATTTTCTTACCCCTCAAAGAGCCATGGAACCTAAGATCCGAACAATCAATTTCTCCTCCCTGTCCCATGTGGTTTCGTATACTAACGATTTGATGTGCCCCCCAGGTATGGTGATAATGATGGCCATTGTCTGCACATCCTTTGAGCTAAGAGGGCACTGTAACCTGCTCCATCGTAAATTAGGCGAACATACTGTGTACAATAAGGTGAGTGGAGGACATGTTAAATATACTAGGGAGTTAAGCAATTATGTTTTACTATGTCCACTACATAGAATTAAGTACAAATATAATGTTTCACAAAATATGGCAACCATTTCAGAGATATATTTACACACACTCTTTGACTCTACATTATACCACACGAACACACCCTCACAGGAAACAAAACAAGAGGCGCCAAGACCAACAACGACCAGTTCTGAGGATGACCCATAAATAGGTCGAAACATGTAAACAAGGTACGTTAGAATTTAACACAAGAAAGTCTTATCATACATATTCCAAAGTGATACAGTGTTAAAAGTTGTGTAATCAAGATGTATATTATAATTTAATTGCTTACTACTGTATTTTAAAGCGAAATCTTGATGAATTTAATTCAAGTCACTAGATTCTTATAATATACTCTACTGATATTTCCCTTCCTTCAGATATTTAGTTCCGTTTTCAAATTTCTTTTTTCACACTGCATACAAAAATAAAAATAGGTGTGGCTTTAAAAGGTATTTGTTATCCAATTGAGTTTCTAGATATTACGAATGGGAAAAGTTTAATATTGGAGCTTGAAATATGTAGTGTGATAACTTTTTTTAATGTCTATGTATGAAAAGTTTATCTTCAAACATTGGCTTTAATAAACTCTAAAATTATAAATGTCTTTAGTATAGAGAAAAAACACATTAAACGCAGGCCCAAAATACTTATAAAACGAGATAGATAGCCAGTTTAATTCAAAATTTTATACATTTATGTAACTTTCTCCTGCTATTCATTATCTGAAACTAGGAGAAATTAGATATGCAACATTCATTATAACGTAACAATTACAATATGATATATTTCGAAGAAAATACATATATCCCAGGACATGCGTTAGATCTAACAGTTTCATTAAACTAAAATCAATGAATACAGGGAATATTTTTTTCTGATACGGCTCAATTCAAAATATGATTGCCTTAAAATAATTAAATGTACCAGGAAGTGTTACACAACTCTAGAATGCCGTTATTATTGTTACTGCAATTGTTCAAATGATTACAAATTCGTATGAGATGTAAGTTAAAATAAACATTTTCCCGTCACGATTTATATCAACATAAATATAAGTTACTTATTATTTAAAGTATTTAAAATAATAAACGTTATAAATCAACAAAAGATTCATAAGTAATAACAAAGTAAACATCGAAATTCTGAAAGATAATAGTAATATTTCAGTTGAAAAATGAAAATAGAAATACACCATTAAATTAAATACTTAGGTTAGGAAATCGACTTGGGAAACAAAGTGGAATAGCTTATGAGGCTCTTTTAATGATTTTCTTGTAATTATTTTTCATGCTGCAATATTATTGTATTTGTATTACTTTTAACGTTGTAAAATCGATGTAAATGTTTTATGTACTGGGTTATCTGATGCTGCCGCCAGGCATGCGACGATTCGAAGTTAGTAATAGATATAATTTATTATAACAGAAATAGATCTATTATCAGGCAATACACCTCACTTGACGGTATGACAGAGAAGAACAATTCTTTTTATACATATGAAGTCACATTAGTGTAATATGTAGCTAGTCAGCGACGTACGAAATGGAGGAGGAAAGGAACTGTCCAACTTATCCAATTATCTCCTGGTTTAGTTGCCTTATGAGTGGTGCCTGGTTGGTATTACTTGTGAGGTTCAGACCTGCCTCCGGACAGTTGACTAAACAACAACAGAAATGGATAAGTCCAGTCTACATGTCTTCAAAGGTAAAATGTCCTTTGATATTTTGTACCTCTGTTTGTGATTTTAGAGAAAATTACTTCTATCAAGTAAATTCTAATGATCCATGCCAAGAAATAAACTCAATGCTATGACGTAGTTGGTATGATATTGTGGAAAGCTCTGATTCCAGTGAATTATTCTTATATTTATTCTAGGAATAGAGGCTTTTGAAGACATATTCACAGTATGTTTACATTATATTTATTTACCCCATTAATTTTAATACCAGGGGGTGACCTCGCACTAGAGCATAATTATATTTTTCGGGCTAACATATTGAAGTGACAACTGTAATTAAAAAATGTTAACAACGCGCTAGACTTCGTAAAATATTTACAGCGTGGGGCATTGGTCTGCAGCGTTGCAAGTACGTTTACTGAAAGATATCCTGTGAATGGTAGCTGCTACAGGGATATTAATTATGCTAATTAAGTCGTAATTACTTGCTTTATTATCCTTACAAATAAATGCATAAGGCACATTCCATCCTGTAAAGGAAAGCATTCCCTTGATCATTTTAACTTGATCTTACTCTATTCTACTTATGAAATTTTCTACGAAGACGAAGGCATATTTATCAGTGTAAGGATGGCTGGAATTCTGATGCTAGTCTCTTGATCCTCTGGAGGTTTCATTCCTTTTTTGTCACTATACTCACGAGCGTATCATGCCGGCCATTCTCTGTCTAATTAACGTTGGCTATGATACTTTGATAAATGATGTACTTAATATCACCGTGTTATGAAACTTTGAACTTTTGGTCTCTGCATAGATAATTAAAAATGTCAGACATGATAGTGGCATAAATATGTACACCATAAAGCTATTTTATAATACTAAGACAGGGAAATCAAAAACTCCCTAATTCCAATAAACCAAATTTTACAGGAGAGAGAAAAAACTTATCAACTATCTTACTAACTGTAATAGCATGATATATACAAGTACCAAATACAAAGGATTGACAGTGATGCGCACTACATGGGAAGCCTATCTGCAGCAACTCAAAATCAATACCAAGCTAGAAAACCTAAATGACCAGCACGTTAATGCTATACGAGACTACGAAACTATAAGAATCCGTTGCTTGTCGGAATTGCAAGTGAGCAGAGATGAGGCTACAGGATCCGTGAAGCAATTAAGGCAACATCTTCGGCACCGTGAATTTAAAACCTGGTGTTCATACCCCCAGAAAGGAAAAGGAGTTGTATTGTTTGAAGAAATACCTGCAGCCAACTCGTGGATCATCAAGGATGAAGGATTATCAAGTTCTGAGTGGAGAGAAATGCTAAAAATGATTGCGATGGTGGCACCAGTACGTTCTCTCCCTGGTCGCACTACAGGCACAACCCACTGTAGGCACTGCAGAGAGTATGAAACTTTACCACATGTGCTTGGGAGTTGGCCACAGGGAGAAGTACTTAGAATAAAACGTCACAACATCATACGTTCTATGATCGCAGATGCACTTCGATCCAAAAATCTAGATGTTCACGAGGAAGTTCATTGTTTTGCTGAAGGTGGGAACAATCGCAGGATCGATATCATAGCTACAAATAGGAATAAACGGACAGCCGAAATAATTGATCCTACGATCAGATTTGAAATCTCAGCCACTCAACCATATGAAGTGAACGAAGAGAAAAAGAAAATCTACGAGCCCACGATTCAGTACCTATCAGCGAAATACAACATTGAAAAAATCATAGTTACCGATCTCTTCTTCGGAGCGAAAGGCACCATTCCGAAAACCTTTGTAAAGTGGAGAGAAAAATACAAGCTGACGAGAGATCTTCAAAATGCCATCATCACCACCATAATAAATTTTTCTGTAGCGATATTTCGTCAGCATCTTTATGGTGTACATTCAATTTAGCTAAATTATACTTGGTTCTATTTCTTTATGTCTTAATCACTTTTGTCTGAAACGTGTTTGTATAAGTTTTCATTTTAAATTTTATTGTGAGCTATTCTGTGTCGCAGGACAAACCCAAATTATCGGGTCAGACCAATAAATTATATATTTACCTATTAATATTGTGTAAAATTACATACTTTGTCAATGAAATACTTCAAAACCTAAATTTTTGTATTATATTACGCTACAATTTGAAATAAACACTGTTGGAGTTACGGATTTTCTGACTTCCTCGATGTATGAATTAAGAAAAGTGAATAACTATGAGCTATATGAAGAAAAAAAAAAGATAAGTATATCATAATTCACTTATGAAACATTGGAATGTACGAGAAAATGGAAGTTTATTATTAATATTTACATTGCTATATTTTTTTTAATTTCAAATATATGAGACAGAAGATTACAAATTACTATATAGCACATCAAAATACACAAATAAAACCACAATCAATATTAAAATTTTAACACAATCTGATTCATGTTACAGATTCTGTTTTTTCTCTCACTCTGTTGTTCTTCCTGTGCATCTAGACTATTACTGTCCAAAAACAGAGTTTGATAATACATTCAACTTTCCTCGAAAATAAACCACTAAATTTTGCAAGTCCTTTTGCTTTCTTTCTTCAATGGCAATGCCGAATTGTACTTTAGTTGACTGGGGAATGATGCATCTCTATTGGGTTTCTGGAAGTTAAATCGACTCCATATTGTGTCTTTCATAGTCTTACTTATATGGATTTCATAGATTTTTTTTTTTTTTTTTTTTTTGATTCTGAATACCGTATCGTATCACTTTACTCAGCTGGTTGAGCGGTAGTGTTGCCACCTACCGGGAAATTAAGCTTAGAATGCAAAAACTCTCTTATTCCATGGAGTAAGTGGAGTTCTGACTTCCACGAGTTTTAAAACAGACCCCAGGATGCAAATGAATGATTAAGAAGATCAATATTCAACGGCATTATTCTTTACAACTGAATATGACAAATATGTTGGTATGAATGCCATAAATTAATACAACAACTTAAAGAAAATGTTTCTCAGGTACATTATATTACAGTCGCGCTCAAACCTCCTGATGTTTCGCGAAAGCCAGTAACATGCGAGCGCGATGTTGTCACAGCTACTCTCCCGTCTCTGTCACTCAACGGCAGTAGTTTTAAAACTGTGGAGCACGACCCTTTACCTGAGGTTGGTTTGATAGGGAGATGCAGAAGACAATAGTAATAATAATAATAATAATAATAATAATAATAATAATAATAATAATAATAATAATAATAATAATAATATTTATTATTATCTTCAGATTGCATGGAATGAAATTAAAAGTCACAAAATATAGAAAAATTAGTTGAGTCAGACGTAACTCGCTGAATTTATATCAGTTTTGTAAGCTTTACTTTTATTAGGGTTAATAAAGTTGTCGAATAACACAAAGGCGCAGCTTGATAAAATAAATTGAACAATAGGATGAATTTGAAATAGTAGGCCCTAATTTTTTTTCTGTAGCCTACAAATGAATTGATTGAATTGACATGGCCCTAAATAGCATTATGTCCATGCTGTCAAAGCACATTCTTACAAAAATAGCGGTTATTATATGCCTGTGTTCCGTTTAAGGGAATTGATGAATTAATAAAACGTACCTTTTGTGCTGCAAATTTCTACTCCAGTGGCAGAGCTAATGGTGAGCCAACATCATCGTCGTCAGCCCCCTCACCATCAGTTTCACTGTGATCTGTGTCACTGTCTTCTTGTAAATTAATGACCACTGGTTCTAAAATGCTTTCCCGGTCTAACTCTTTAGCGAAATCTGGCAATGATAATGTGGGAGTCTTATCACTTCATGCTCCATTTCATTGGCCAGCTGATAAAGTTCATACATTTTTTCACTGCTTTTGAAAGGCAACGCTTTTTCCAAAAGTTCTGACTTAGTGTCTGAGGGAGAAAAACTAACACCTTTACTTTTCAGCCATTCACTGATTTCATCTTTTTTTAGAGGAGGTATTTGGTGGTCTATTAATGCTAACGGAATGGTATGGAGCATTGTCCATTATAATTATATTCCCTTCCTCTAGATGATTTAGAAATCTGTTTAAGAACCAATCGCGAAATGATTGTGTCGTCATTTCTTCGTGATAATCACTGGTTTTCTTTGATCTGAATACCCATTTACTACCTGGAACGAAAGCTGTTTCAGCTGATCCTACATGACAAACAATAAGTCTACCTCCCTTTCCTAAAGGCACTTTAAGACCTCTATTTCTATTTGAGTCTTGCCAAACATATTTCAGAGAATGATTTTTGTTGATCCACGTTTCATCAAGGTAAAATGTGGGTCGAGTGTCACCTGATGATCTGATTATGTGCATTTTGCGCCGAAACGTCAGTCTTGCGGCAACAAAATCATTCCGTTCCATAAGATATTTTTGCCCATCATTGATTTTCCTATAACGAAATCCCAACCGATTCAATAATCTTTTAGTGGAAGAAACTGAACCTGAGTAATTAATTTCTTTTCTAAGCAGTACGGTTAGTTTGTCAGCTGTCGGAAATTTTCCGTTATCGTAAAAGTAAAAAATTGTACGTCGTACAACGTCTTTTTGGAAGTCGTCTAGATTTGTAACTCTTTCAGGAACATTCATATGCTTTCTAGGAGGATGGAACAATTGATCGGCACTCTGTGTTTGCGCTCTTTTAACGTCTCTGCATACACGGGACACTGTAGACACACTTAAAGAACACGCCTCGGCAGTCAGTGCTTGACATTTTGAAAAGTTAAGATTTTTACGCATTTATTCAGAAGAGTATTTCCTAAAGAAATTATAAACACTAAACACCATTTTCCGAATTTTACTGCCATATCCACTCGATTCACCATTCCCACTTGCACTGGGCTCACTAAGAAACATAATTGTTTTGAGAATGCCAAATTACCAACACATGAAAAAGATGTTACATTACACTTTCATATACCGTACTTTAAACAGAGCCAACTGCACACAACACCATCAGAAATCGAACTGACATTTCAATTTAGTAGTCTCTCTTCTCTTCTCTCACAAAGAGATAACTCTGTTTATATTCTGAAGGGACCCTTTGTTTGAAGCTGTAAGTTTATGGTTCTCAAAATTCTTACATATGATAAACATTCCTTATCGCATCGCAGCTGTATAAACATCGTCCACTACTTCATTGCTGGAAGTCAGCACAAAGCAATGAGACAGAGGCAACTGTGACGAAAAAATCTTACGAAATTACATGATCAGAAACAACTCTCTGATTCATTAGAAATCCCATCATCCACATTAAGGACAATAATAAAAAAATTCTGCAGCTGCGACGTCGGAAGGATGTAAGCGCAAGAGAGTGAAGTGTGATAAACACGAGAACTTGGAAACACGCACACGACAAATAACTATAAATTACTTTTTTCGATAGAATTGAGTACAGTACATATTGTAAATGTCTTTGACGTACAATACAGTAATTGCATAATGGAGTAATACTGTATTACTTTTCATGAATCATGTATTTCCATAAAGAAAAATGTTAATAAATGATGTATATAAGTGAAAATTACGAAGTATACCCGTCTAATACGCGGTCCCGATTAAAACGAGGTTTACAAGCGGTCCCTTGACAGCGTCTTATCGGGGTTTTATCGTAATAACCCATAAAATTGGAACCACTGGGGGTAGAAACGTGATTTTTGTTTCTATGTGTTCAGAAAACATTAAGCATTCATCATATATATACATGCAGGGTCCCAACAACATACCAATTTTCCCAGCGCACTTGTTATTTGATTTTGAGATTTCTAAGCGGCGACTATGCGGCGGGTCTGCGTAGCCCGTATGTTGCAACGCAGCACTGCCGCTATTGGCTATCGCCGATAAGCAGACACACCTGCAAACGTCAGTAGGTTTGAGCGCTACTGTAGAGTATCTATTTCATATTTATATTGTATTATAAGTTATTATACATGTAGTAATATATAATTTTAAATTATACAAATATTATGTTATATCATAGTATAGTATATAATAGTTTATGATTATATCATATATCATATCATATCGAACTATGTATATATATTATATCGTATATCTTATATCATTATATTATATAAAGTTACATATTACATTATTATATTATATTATATTATATTATATTATATTATATTATATTATATTATATTATTGTAATCCTTTATGTTTATATTATTAATAGCCTACCATTATGTAATTGTTAAAGCACTGTGCGTATGGGTTATGTAAATAAGCCTAATGATTTGTGTGTGTGCATACAGCGAAGTTTATTCCATTAAATTAATAAGAGTCTTATAAAGTCTGTACTTTACAATGGATTGATGTAATATCCTTATAAACTATTATGTACTGACAGACTGAATGAATAGAACAACCGTGGCTCTTGTTATATTAATGCAGGGAAGGTAGCTGTAATTTGAGTCCACCACTGCGTGAGCGTTCTGCTCTGGCTTGCCTTGCGGAGCGAGAGCAGCTCTGGTCGGCTATGCGGAGCCGCTCTCATGCCCGGCCGTGAGTTAGGTATTGGAATACTGGTGGCCAATGCTATCGCGGCCGAATCATCGTTTTGAGAATGTAAAATTTAGATGATGTGTCACGTGACAGCTAAAACATACAGGGCTCCGTTATGCTGGAAGAACATGCCCATCCTTGTTTCCAAGAGAATCTCCTGCAACAATAATTGACAATCGTTTTTCAGAAAGGCTAAGTAGCTGCGCCCTGTAGGACGATTCGATAACAGCAGTCCCAATAATTCGTTTATCTTTCTTTCACACCAGTTGTAAGGGTTGATAAGCATTATATTCGAAGAGGTGTATCTCCACATCCATTGACAAATGAACTTAAGTATCTGTGAATTTTATTACTCAGGATAATCCATAATACCAACCCTAAAATATTTACTGATACTCTTGAATCACCCAGTAGGGTAAAGGTGCCTAATTCCGTGATATCCCTAATTCCGTGATAAAATTTCAGTTGAGTGCCATTGAGTTGTGATCTCTAACTTTTAAGGTTTTGAAATACCTAACAGATGCCAGGAGATGTCTTCTTTTCAATTCTATTGAATACCCGCCTTTTGATTAGAAGCAGTCGACTGCAGAATCTTTTGTTCAGTGAAAGGTGGTTGACCAGTAAGTTTTTCTTTCGCTTGTGACAGCTCCTGAAGAAACATTTTATATTTAGGTGAGAATTAATATAGCATTATAAAAATGATATATTACTGTAGATCAGACGTCTCCAAAAGCGTACTCGCGAGTAAGCCCCTGTACGAAACCGAAGACAGTAAGTAATGAGCGCGCTCCGCCTCACCCATCTCCACCTGTACTGTATTCAGTGTTTATGCGTAAACGAAGAGTAGTGGTGGACTGCCATTATCATTGTGTTGATCGGCGTGTTCCACCGTTTCACAATGTCTTCTAATTATGGACGTAGTACATTCTAGGATGAATAGGAAGAGAATTTTTTTTGAGTTAGTGGAAAGAATGTGAAATGCTTAATTTGTTCGAAAATTTTAAGGGTGTGTTAAAATTCAACATGTGACGACAATACTCGACTCTTCACAAAGAATATCATACAATTACAGGCATGTTGGACATGTGAAAATAATTTATTTTGGGGCTATCTTTATGACTGTTGGTTATACATAATAATCAGTATATTACAATACGTTTACACTCAGTTCCGCATGACAAACATATAGTTTTTCGTTTAATTTTAGGTAAAATGTGTAGGCTTACAAATATTTTGATAAATATTAAACAAGAAAATACAAACACAAAACACACACGTGTCCTCAGTCTTAAACTAAAAAAGCTTTTTGCTAGCTATGTTTTAGCTTGGAATATTGGAAAATCAATGAAGCCCCTTACATAAGCATCATTTATAAAATCATGCATACCGGACGTTACTTAAATACTGTGTCCAGAACAAAGTCAAAGTTTAAGAAAATTAAAATGTTTCCAATTACAGTTCAGAGAAGGAATTTCAAGATTGCAAATGTAATTGAATCTGAAGTCGAAACCACAATTAACCAGTTTGTAGCTTACTCATTTGCATTGCACGAAAGTACAGATAGAAATAATAATAATAATAATAATAATAATAATAATAATAATATTAATAATAATAATGATTTATTTAACCTGGCACAGTTAAGGCCATACGGCCTTCTCTAACACTCAACCAGGCTCACCTAGCCATTTTCATCCGAGGAGTTAATGAAGATTTTACTGTTCTGAATGTCTTCTAGATGTAATTACAAAATACAACTGGAGAAGATCCTTTCCAGGCACTGAAAGGCACCATAGAACAGAAGAGGTTAAATTTGCAATGGCTTGTGTCAATAGCAACAGACGGGGCTCCAGCTTTATAGTATGTCAAAATAATATCGTCGTGTGAATGCAAGAACTAGGTAACTTGATTTTTCATATTTTGTGACATTGCCTATTTACTTACTTATTGCACTAAGGAATATGTCTCGTTTTCATTTACCTATTTGTTATATTGGAAAATAGATGTCGCTGGTATCGTTCGATCAGTTACCAAGTTCTTGCATTATATTTTGTGCGATTTTTGCTATGCCATAAAAGAGGTAACTAAAAAACGCAAAATTCGAGTTACCTAGTTCTTACATTCACACGACGATATACAAGCGTATGATATTTCTTATTCTTTTGATATTATTTGTAAACATAGGCAGACCGTTGCCGCGATCCCCCCACTGATCGCTCCTATCTGTTGAGGTAAGAGTCTCTTCCCCATTTCTAGCCTTGCAGCACACTGTGTTCGGCGGGCAGCATCGAGAGCACGAATGGCGATACGCTTTTTGGAGACCTCTGCTGTAGATGATAGTCAGCTGACTCGATGTGTATGATTATTTAAACATTATGAGACAATAACAATGCTACAGGACCTTTCCCATTTTCGGATTTATTTTCATATTTCTCCTTCCTGGCTCACTCGACCAGTGATGTCAACGTTAAATTGTGGAAATTAATGTCTATGAAAGAAAATAGTTCGTGGAAATAATAATATAAATAAGTTGTAGAAAACATCAATTATAATTGTAATAAAATAACAGCGCATATATTAAACTTAATTACTGCTGTTGTTAGGAATATAAATAATGAGAAATAATTGTGCTATAATTCAATTTATTTAAATTCACTTAGGCCCTTTTTATGTTGTAATTTCTTGCTTAATCCATATTAAAACAATATACCATGACTTTAATGTGTTTTTTCCAAATACACGTTTGCTTTCTGAGCAGTTAATGAGGATTATTTCAGTATCACGGAATTAAGAATCCACTGTCACGGAATTTGGATCACTGTCACAGATTTAGGAGCCACTGTATAACAATGAAGAATCATATATTATATACCGAACTTGTGAAACTATTGACACTGAATGTTGTAAAAACTGTACCTAAAGGTCCAAATAATGTCATTTAGGTGTTATTTGAAAATTTTTATTACAATTTTGGAATATAGATTTTACTAAATATGTCACGGAATTAGGCAACATTACCCTATAACCCTTGAAATATTATCGGCGTAACAAGCGGTGTATTTCGTGAAGATCTTCTAATACAATTTATTATCAACATAACATTTTTTCTTTACACTTCGAATAATGAAAGCGTAAAAGTTTTTCGCCAAAACTCCGCATTGCAATCTCGACGTATGGAAACTCGAACGCGATTCCGCTAAAACTGAGTTATCGATGAAAATGACGTTATTGCTACATATGAAAACGAAAGGCCAGGCTTCAAAATCTATTCATACAAGAGAGTTCAAACAATACCGTTTGAAATTGAAAAAAGATTGACATAAGGTACGAAATGTGATTAATATCGTCGTGGACGTCTACGCGTGTAAATACAAACAGAGCACTGGTATGCACACAAATGCATTAAATTCCACAAAAGGTTCGCTCAGCGTAACGTTAAAAATTCAAAACCATTTCCAGTTAGCAGCTTCGGTAAACAGTGTACATTGTAACAATAGATATCTGAAGGGAATCCTTTTGGCCACCAAAAACAAACATTGTTTCTCTCGTTTCGTTAGTTGAATTGTCCCTGGAGGGCTTTTTATTCTATAGTAATGCGTAGAGGTAATTATATAACATTTTGATTAAAGGACATTTTTGGACAGGAGATGGACCCTGGTGGCTGGACGGTTAACTAGTTAAATACCCCGAATAGTAGTTAAAAGAGAGGTTGAAAGACTACCCCATTCTGCGATGTAACAGAAATCACAGCAAAAGCCTAACACTGTTAACAACTGTTTGAACTCACGATGCTTGATAAAAAGTTTGAAATTCTACGCGTATCGTGCAGTAATTTTAAACTGCTTGTGGAAGGGGAAAATGGAATTAATCAAACATTTGTTCAAAGCAGTCAACAAGGAGATACTCATAATAACTAATTACTGACTGGGATTCTAATGTAAATACGAATAATTAGTTTCTCACTCACTATCGACGATAGTACAGGGACATCATTTTATTTTTACTTCAATTTTTGTTGTACCTGAGTTTTTGAATGTACTTCACTCCCACCCCTAAAGTTTCAACTGTCCTCCACACAGAACCAAGGCCGCATATAGTAAGCATTACTGAGTTAGTGAGTATAGTACGTTCCAGTGACGAAAACTTTCAATATTGAAACATTTTCGCACAGGTACTGTCGCATCCCGATTTCTCCCACCCGTTTCTGCTCGCCCATCTGTAAAGACTAGTGGCTGGGTTGTCTTAGCTCTTTTCTAAAAACATTAATTTCTGTTAGGAAGTCGACGTCTATGTAATATTAAACAACTATTTAAAATAACTTACGTGAAAGGGCCTCGTTAAGTAATTAATTGTAACGTGATTTCCGCCCTTTCTGCGATCCTGCGACATAATCACTTGGACGGAAAGTAGATAGCATGTCTGAGTAATTTTATCTTTTCGGATCGGGCAGAAGTGAAGATTGAATTTACAGTACGTAAGGTACTCTTTTATAAAGTAGGTACAGAATTATTTCAACATGAGTTACTAGTACGAAGGACGAAACTGGCAATTGGAATTAGATGCAATAGTCTATAGTGCGATAATATGCACAAAAGAACTGAAGCCTGTATTGAAATTAACGGCCACCATTTTCAAAAATGTGTTTAAATATCCATATTATGATTATTTTTCAATTTAACTTCATTCTCTATATTGTACGCTAATGTGGTGTAGACAGTATAATATACACTGCATAACGAATATGTTCGCATGGACAACTCAGTTCTTGAGTAAAAACACTTATTGTACATACTGTACTGTATTTTGATTAAACAAAAACCTAATGAGAATTATCAAACTCAAAATTGTGATATTTCCTAGTTTACGTAAATGGATGAACTACTTTTCTTCCCTCCTATACCTAGTAGAGTGATTTGTTTTTATTTTACGCCATTATCATCGAACTCCAGTCGTAGAAGGGGGTAACAAACTGTGTCCGGTTCTCAACCGTTGAGCCAAAGTTATAGCCAGGTTAATATTAAAAATGTTAGTAAAAATAAAATGATGTCCCTGTATATTCCCAAGGAGGTTTACAGATCTTTTTTCCAAAATATGAACGTATATTGCAATGAAAATATTCGATACAATAGACTTTCGATCAACTTAATTTTCGAAAATAAATCATACAGAGTCTGGGACTATTTTTAGTTGTTGATTGTACTTGGTGAAATCTCGATATTGTATGTTTTCATTGTGAAATTTTCTTCAAAACAGTTTTAAGGAGTTTGTTTAGTATAGAAAAATCCAATTGTTCCTTTTCTAAAATTAAGATGTAAGAAGTTATAATGAAAACACATTGTGATGCAAGTGATAATTAATTTAATCAACGAATCGTATTACAGGTACCCTGCTCCTTCGATTTAGTAGAAGGCCAATGTTCACTTACTTAGATATAACACGCAAATCAAGTCCCCTGCAACCGGCAAGCATCTCCTTCTGGTAGAACAATGGCATTCAATCTATAGTACGAATACTTCCAGGGGTACACGAGGTTGTCTCATTGAGTACACATTCCACTGATTACGTATGTAAAAATTCTGACATGTTTATTTTATTATACTTGTTGGTAATTATCGCATTATAATTATTATAGTTAATTTTGCAATACGAACTCTTGTTTTTCCTTGATTCAGTACCATTTTACGTAAATCATTATTATTATTATTATTATTATTATTATTATTATTATTATTATTATTATTATTATTATGGCATCAATAACTAACGTATTATAATAATAATAATAATAATAATAATAATAATAATAATAATAATAATAATACTTTATTTTAGTACAACACCAATCATAGTCTTACTATTACTACTATTACTACTACTACTACTACTACTACTACTACTACTACTACTACTACTAGATCTTCTACTATTACCACAACAACTAGATCTTCTACTTCTACTACTACTACTACTACCAGATCTTCTACTACTACTACTACTACTACTACCAGATCTTCTACTACTACTACTACTACTACTACTACTAGATCTTCTACTATTACTACAACCATTAGATCTTCTACTATTATTACAACCACTAGATCCTCTATTATTATTACAACCACTAGAACTTCTACTTCTACTACTAGTAGTACTACTACCAGATCTTCTACTACTACTACTACTACTACTAGATCTTTTACTATTACTACAACCACTAGATCTTCTACTATTATTACAACCACTAGATCTTCTACTATTATTACAACCACTATATCTTCTACTTCTACTACTCGTAGTACTACTACCAGATCTTCTACTACTACTACTACTACTAGATCTTCTACTATTACTATAACCACTAGATCTTCTACTATTACCACAACCACTACATCTTCTACTTCCACTACTAGTACTACTACCAGATCTACTACTACTACTACTACTACTACTACTAGATCTTCTACTATTACCACAAACACTAGATCTTCTACTTCTAGTACTACTACCAGATCTTCTACTATACCACAAACACTAGATCTTCTACTTCTACTACTAGTACTACTACTAGATCTTCTACTATTACCACAACCACTAGATCTTCTACTTCTACTACTAGTACTACTACCAGATCTTCTACTATTACCACAACCACTAGATCTTCTACTTCTACTACTAGTACTACTACCAGATCTTCTACTACTACTATTACTATTACTACTACATCAACTACTACTAGATCTTCCACTATTACTACAACCACTGGATCTTCTTCTACTACTACTACTACTACTACTACTACTACTACTACTACTAGTACTAGATCTTCCACTATTACTACAAACACTAGATCTTCTACTACTACTACTACATCAACATCAACATCAACATCAACATCAACATCAACATCAACATCAACATCAACTACTACTACTAATACTACTAGATTCCTCCAATGTTACTACAACCACTAGATCTTCTACTTCTACTAGTACTACCAGATCTACTACTACTACAACCACTAGATCTTCTACTTCTACTAGTACTACTACCAGATATTCTACTACTACTACTACTACTACTACATCAACTCCTACTACTACTACTACTACTACTACTACTACTACTACTACTACATCAACTATTACTACTACTACCAGATCTTCAACTATTACTACGACTACTAGATCTTCTACTTATACTATTACTACTACTATCACCAGATTTTCTACTACCACTACTACTACTACCAGATCTACTACTACTACTACTACTACTACTACCACCACCACCACCAGATCTTCTACTACTACTACTACTACTACTACCACCACCAGATCTACTACTACTACTACTACTACATGCTCTTCTACTATTACTACAACCACTAGATCTTCTACTTCTACTACTACTAGTACTACTACAAGATCTTCCACTACTACTACTACATCTTCTACTATTACTACAACCACTAGATCTTCTACTTCTACTGCTGCTACCAGATCTTCTACTACTACTAGATTTTCTACTACTACTAGATCTTCTACTACTACTGCTACTAGATCTTCTGCTACTACTACATCAACTACTACTATTACATCAACTATTACTATTACATCAACTACTATACTACTACTTCTACTACTACATCAACTACTACTACTACATCAACTACTACTAGATCTTCTATTACTGCTACTGCTACTACTACTACTACTACTACTACTACTACTGCTACTACTACTAGATCTTCTACTATTACCACAACCACTAGATCTTCTACTTCTACTACTACCAGATCTTCTACTTATACTACTACTATCAGATCTTCTACTACTACTACTACTACTACTACTACTACTATCAGATCTTCTTCTACTACTACTACTACCAGACCTTCTACTACAACTACTACTACTACTACCACCACCACCAGAGCTTCTACTACCACTACTACTACTTCTACTACTACTACTACTACTACTACCACCAGAGCTTCTACTACTACTACTACTACTACTACTACTACTACTACTATACTACTGCATCTTCAACTACTACTACTAGGTCTTCTACTATTACTAATACTAACTACATCTTCAACTACTACTACTATGTCTTCTACTACTACTACTCTATGTTGTAGTGGAAGTTCTTATGAAAAATAACTTCTCCATTTTGCTTTTAGGTCATTACATGTAGGAATAATATGCATGTCTGTGATCATGTAGTCGGTAATTTTATACACATACGGTATTATGAAACAGTTATAATTTGTCGCAGACCGAGGACTAGTTAATTTTTTATGCTCTTTTTATCACGCAAAACAGAATTTAGCTTCCATGGTGTTTCCCTGAGGCAGGAATTTTGATACGCTTGTTGCTTTTCATATATTGTAGGCTATATGACGGAATCATATTAACCTCAGTCGGTTTGTAACCTGGAGGCAGCAAATAACATTCACATCATTTCATTGGAAATGAATTATTTCTGTGTTTATAGAAAGATAGATCCTGGCTGCTCGAGGATACTTACAGAATTGCTTCTCATAGCAAGAAAAATTACTGTAATTAATGTATATCTGCTTTATCAGTGAATATTGGACCTTTCTTGTCATATTATTCAAAATAATAGCTTATTTGATTGTATTCACTCCTGTTTTAATAAAAATAACTGCAGACTCATCTTAATACAATTGTAATCCAGTTGTGTAACAACATTAAGCTATTGTCCCTGTTGTTAAATCACTAATAGTAACAGCAAAATAATATCTGTAATATGAGATTTTATAAATGAAGACCTGTCAGCCTAAAATGTGTTAATGCAAATTTTCGTGGAATCATGTTTAAAAGTGCACGCGTTTGACTGCCACAGAACTATAAATTTGAAGTCTAAATGAATTGAGTCGTCAATTCTTTTTTTTATTTTGTTTTTATCTGTGGTCAGCTGAAGTACACACAAGAGTTGGGGCGAGGCCGAAGTCGTGGGTTTGAAACTAAAGACGTGTTTGTTTCTTGCAAATATGATATAACATTCGTATTAACTTAATTTTTAAAAGTTCGAGATTGTAATAATCTGACGTAACGTGAATCTTACCGTGTGTATATTTTGTCTGAAGTCAAAAGAGCCAAATGTGACATTAAAAATAAGCCGTTCTATGTTTAAGGAAGCCTTCCAGAATAGTTTTATTACACATGGAGTGCCTATTTCACGTTTAAATAATTAATAATATGCATTTCAATATTTGAATACATAAAAGGAAAGCAAATGACAAGCTTCATTTAGCCTATAGAGTTCCCAGATATATTGGAAAAAAAAAATACGGGCACATCAGTTTTCACTGAGTAAGTTTAGTATGCGCACATCAAAATGCTATTAAATTTTACAACCACAAACACTTTACTAACTAACTAAGGGTAAGTAAACATATAGTAAACAAAATTGTTAGGGGGTATCTTTGCATTAAGTTTAAGCTTCTTTATGTAACTTGTCTTCAAATTGTTTTTACTAAGTTATTACAGAAATAGCTACAAAATATACTACTCACGTTGCAATATTCTTATAAATCAATCCGCCTTGGCCTTGCAACACAAACAACTTCATGACATTATAAGTAAGCCTATTATAAAGACAATATCATACCTACACAACAATCATAACGTTATAACTATACCGTACTCTAAGTAGCCCTATCATAGAGACAATGTAGTAGTAGTCCGTGATTCCTATCCTACAAAAACCTCAATAGCCTGTGATTTATTTTATAACTTGAATAATTAACATAGAATTTCCTTGTAGTTATGCCAAAAAATATTGTATATAACTAGTACAAAAGTGTCTTTCGCACCTTCGATTCGAAATTCCGGACTAGACTAACGCCTCGTCCATAAGCGTCTCACTTGTTCACAAAAGTATCATTTTCTGTTCTAGTTACGTAAATAAATGTTTTAGGTCACTTTCAAAAGACGAAAGTATATAATAGATAAAAGGATCTGAAATTTAGCAATCATTAAGGTGACTATATATCCCGGTTTGAAAGTCTTGTCCCAGTGTCCCGACCGGTTTTTTAATTTTCCCGGGAAAACGTAATAAAGGAATTAATCACGGGCGTGAGATCAGGAAATGAATTATCATCAACATCATCATCGTCATCGTTATCGTAATAAGCGTAGTTATATTGGCATGAATTTTTTTTGTATATTATTTCTGTTTCTATAAGTAAATCTAAATGAAATTATTATCTTTTAGCATTTTTAGTAGACTAGAAGGCATGATTACAATTTCTGTGTTCATAGTTGGCGTTGTGTTGATATTGATATCTGATAGTTTTCATATTTTTGTCATAGTTGTTTTATTACTATGACAACTTTCTCGTATTCGAATGGAAAGATGAATAAATTGTAATAATGTTTTTGCTGTACGCGTGCAGCAAAGGAAAACTTTCTAAACAGTAATGTTCTGTACTACTATTACTACTGTACATTACCGTGAATGAAAAGGAAGTAAAATAGAAAAACAAACAAGTTTATAAAAATAATGTTATGCTCAACTTTGGATTATGTGTATTCGATATGCATCATGGTCACTTCGATTTTGGACAAACACCACTATGAAACTATGCGCACTCATCTACTGTATACAGGCGTTCATATCACGTTGACATATGACAAAACGTCTGTTATGTTTGCAATGGTATTCGACCATTCTAGTTGTGATTCCTGTGCTGTTCATGTGTACTGACTGTTTTGCTTTAGTTTATGTTATTTATTCTGCTTTGTTTCTACTCCTGTATTAAATTCTTCAAATAAAGTAATTGGTTTGTTGCCTGCATGCAACATTTCGGACTTATTTCATTTTAGTAGAATACAGAACACGGAAAGACAAGTCGGGAACTGTACTTAACTTATTTTACACAAAAGGTGGACTTAAAAATAAACACAGGTGCAGTCACACAAACTTAAATGAGTGATTAAGTATCATAATTAATTGTATCCTAACTAATTAACTAACATAAACAAGAAACTTGCAATTTTAATCTAGATTAAAAAAGAGAAAGAAAAAAAAAACAAATCAATACTTCTAGCAATACCTAAAAAATATTAACTAAGACAAATTTTTTCAATTTAATTTTGAATTGTGATAAAGTCCGGCAGTCCCTGACGTCATTAGGTAACGAATTCCAGAGGCGAAGTATTTCTACAGTATATGAAGGTGAGTATAAAGACGTTCTATGATGAGGGATAGAAAGAAGTGCTTGATGCCGGTTTCGAAGAGTTGTAAGAAATTGAAAGCGCGATAACAGATAATTCGGAGTAGAAGTATGCATGATTCTAAACAGAAGAGACAGTGGGTGTATTGTTCTTCGTTCCTTCAGACGCACCCATGAAAGTAACTGGATGGAAGGTGTTATATGGTCAAATTTACTAGTATTGCAGATGAATCGTATGCACACATTATGGACACGTTGTAGTCTCTCAGCTAAGAGTGAACTTACATTAGTTAGCAAGGAATCGCAATAATCAAAACGGGGCATTACAAGCGTCTGAATAAGATTCTTTTTTAGACTAAGTGATAGAAATTCTTTCATATGAAACAAGGAGTGAAGTTGAGAAAATATTTTTTTGCAAATGAGTGTTCCAATTTAGATCGCTATCCAAAAAAAAAAAAAAAAAATCATTCTTCATAAATGTATTAAAAGAAATGGCAGTTTTGTGGCTTGAAAAAAAAAAACTTTAATGTGGCACCCGCTTACTTTTTTTTATTGCTCTTGAATGAATAAAGACAGCATAATTTTTTAATTTTTCTTTTACTCAGAACAGTGTCAGCTTTATATTAATGTAAGAAAAGCTGTGAATATTGATCAGCCTAGCAATAATTAGTGTATGAATGAGAAAGATTATTGTGATACACTTTACAGGGGTGTTATGATACGCTACAAAAACTATTATGATACACATTTTAGGAGTATTATGAAACGCTAGAAGGGCTATTTTGATATTATGCTTACTATGAAAGGAATTTAAAAAGTTTATAAATTTTCTAACTTATAGTAATTTATTACGTCTTGAGGTGTATTTCATAATTTCTCAGTCCTTGAGAGATGTTTGAATTCACATTTTGGAACCTGCAATACAGTACAAGTTAAAAAAATACATATGTAAGATTATTTTTACTAATTTAACTAAACATTTTAGCTTAATAATCTTTCTTATTACTACTAAGATTTAACACAACTTTGGAAAATATATTCATCATTATTTAGCAACGTATTTTAATTAATTTTAGCAATACAAATTGTATCACAATTTTCTCAGTCTATTTCTTTTCACACAAAAACAAATATTTGGACTTACTGCAATTTTATAGCATTGGCTGTACGGTGTTCAGTTTTCAGTAAATGTATACATTTTAATAGAAAAAAGAGGACATTACAAAAGCTGCTAAATCTCAGTCAATTTTAATGAGATTTCAACCAAACTTTTACAGGTGATACATTAAGTATCTGTGTGTAACACAATAGCCTTACTTCGTTGCTCTCTCTCTATAATATATATATATATATATATATATATATATTCGAACTGGCAATGGAAATTACGGGAAAACGGCTGAACGGATTTTAATGAATGACCCGTCATTTTGACGTTGGGCATCCAAGGATTTTCAGAAAAATTGTAACTTTCAGTAAAGCGATAGTTTTCCTACATAATTTTCCTATTTTCCAAAATCCATCTTTCGTCAATTTTGAGAACTAATTATTGCATTTCCACGGCCGACTTGATGTGCATTTCAGAATAAAAAAAAACACACTACAATAAACAATAAGCTATTACACGAAGTTCATGACCTGCATGATTGCTGACATATGTGGAGTTCAAATTCAATTGGTTATTAAAACTTCAAGACTTACAGGTCCGATTTTTCGGTGTGTAATTTTCTGAGTATAGTTGTGTATTGGATATTAAAAACTACAAAATTTGAGGTCGTTTGATGACATTATTATCATTAGACTTGAAATATTATTATAGTTAATGCCATGATGTGACTATTTTTCATTAATTATATATATATATATATATATATATATATATATATATATATATATATATATATATAAATCCTATATTAATGATATGAAAGTGAAACGTTTTGGCGTTATATTAGTAGATGTAGAGAATATCTTAAATTAGGACTCGATATTTTCTATAATTTACTGAGTGACGGATACAAAACTTACGTAAGATATTATTGTTAATATAAATCAAATATTTTTGTAGTTATTAATCAAGTGGGGTTGGGTCTTTTTCATATACTTAATGACGGTGTGGTGTAGATATTTATATGTGTCATTGTCTTCAGTATTGGCTCGAGAGAGAGCAAAAATTACAGTTCCTAAGGAAAGACCAAAAGGTATTACGTATCTGACAAAATAAGAGGTCTACAAACCAACAATTCACATTAACCTGAAATAGCTATTGCTTTACTCCCACATGAAAAACCCTCTAATCGTCCTGACATTGTTACTTGCGTTTTCGCGTTGAAACTCAAAAACTAAGGTGGATATGTTCAAGAATAAGTATTTGGCATAAAAAAACTATTCAGAAGGAGTATGTTTCATTATTATGGAAGCGAATAACTTCCAAAATGTCTTGTATTCTTAATTGAAAATAAATCTGGAAAATTTTTATTTGAACGTCTAAGGCTGGGTTTACACATTGCGATTTTGCAGGAACGATTTTGTGGGACCGATTTTGCTGGACGACAACAACACATTGGTTTAAATGGAATGGTGTACACATGGCCGCAGAATCGGAGCTTGCGGGATGGGACTACAGCATGCTGCAGTTAAGCAGGATGCCGCACGGCGGGATGTAGGACTACAACACATGGATTCAAATGGCGGCGTTTACACAGTGCAGTTTTGCAGGATCCCGCACGGGGAGTTTTACAACTACAACTCAAGCATTCAGATAGTGACGTTCACACAGTTCAGTTGTTATCTGTTTGTTTGTGGTCCTGTGCGTGATATTCGACACAGACATTTATTCATTGTGTTCAAGAACACCCATTATTATGGGAGAAAGGGTGTAAAGATTACATGGACAAAAATGTGAGGGAGAAAAGCTGGATTATTGTGGGGGAAAATATGTTTCCATCATGGCAACAAATGACGGAATATGTGTAATTGTGTAAATTGAAAAAGTATTCCAACAGTTTAAACTCCAGTGACGATTAGAACTGTGACTCCTACGCGCCTGATCATGGGAACTTCTTATCACAATGGGGTTCAGTCTCCAGTGGTCAAAGAAAAAAATTGGAAAGCATGAAAATAACTTGCCGCTCAAGAAAAATGTCTAAAGCAAATGGAAAAGCAATTTTAAGAAAAAAAAAATCCCGTTTAAGTGCACCGAAAATTGCCTGTGATCTTGAAGTGTAAGTGACGCACAGTTCGTAATTATTTGAAAAACAGTGAATATCGTAATAGTCAGAAGTAAATATTTGTTAATGAAATCTTTAGGAAGAAAGATTAAAATTCGCGGAGAAAATTATATACATGGAAAACACCTCTAATCCGTTCTGTAACAAAGCGAAATTCACAGACGAGAGCAGATTCAGTATTTTTTCTTCAGGTGGAAGATGTGACCAAACACTGAACTCTACTCATGAGTAAAGCCTTATTGGTGTCACTTATGAAGTTCCAATCTGTCTTCGGCAAGTTGACTAAACAACAACATAGTTATATTGAAATTTATTCAGTTTATTTTGTAAATTTTTATTACATACGTTATACTACAGCCCAAGTAACTGAAATGGCTGACTATTGTGTTCATAATTATTATCTTTGATCGTATGGGATACTTTCCTAAAAAATGCCATAACTTTTGTCTTTTTAACTGAGCTTCCTAAACTATATTCTACAGTAACCTTGCATAAATACTGAACGGCTTTCTGTAACTCATCATCTTAAATTGGCAAATATCACTTGTTCATCTGCAAACATTATAGAATTTAAAATCTGTGAACCTAATTAAAATGTGTTTCGAGATTGTTTTGCTGATAATAGGATGACCAGAACTCTTAACGATATTCTGAAACATAGTGCTGTAAAGATGATGATCAAGAGTTCGTCGAAGAAATTGGATATTCGATAAAATTAAAAAAAAAAAAACTTACTTTCATGTTGTTTTATCTGAGTAATTTTAAAACTTAACAACCCCTTCATTGACACAAAAAGAATGAACCCAGGATCTTCTTTCTATTGATTCCTTTACGCAAACTAGCATCTTCACAGACAGAGCTTGCAGTTTTGAATGACTAGCTGTCAGACTACAATAACGGACCTTCGGCAGGGCCTCAAATTTATGATCACCCAAACGAGGGATTGCGATTTTGTGGGAAATGCGTAGACCGATGAAGGGCATCCCGTCAGGCAGGAGGTAATAAAACGGGTCCTGCAAAATTGCAATGTGTAGACCCAGTCTAATGAACTTAGTTTGCAGCATTTGCTGCACAAGCCACTAGTATGTGTATAACATGGCCATATTTATAGCACTGTATCGGAATAGCTATGTATGTGTATCACAATAGTCCACATAGAAGTTTATTATGATACACTGGTTTTGTTTTAATTTGATCTATTTCTACAAATAAAAAATAAATTTAATTCCAAATACTTCATATATGTCTAAAGTAGCACATAATTTATTTATTTTTTTTTTCAAATTTGTATATGCTTTGATTGATTTATTATATCACAATAGCCCTTCTTGACCCTAATTGATAAAACGTTCCTAGTTCGTGACAAAGGAACATAATGTTATTTGCCAGAACTGGGATCCGACCCCGCTGAGTTTGCAGTGGATGAATTAAAACTTCAGCTGCAACGAAGAATTCAGTCAAGCAAACCGTTTCGTAATTGTAAACGATGTGCAAATTCTTGTACCGTTTGATTCTCTGCGAGTTTGAATGCACTTAAATGAAAAGAGGTTAGCAATTATAAGTTGAAACTCTCCTTAAAGTTTCTCAGATTTCTGAGTTAAAGGTGATGGACCAGTCTGCGGGGGAGAAACTGATGCATCTATCCTTCTCACAGGATCGATTGCGGCAGCAGAACAAATGCCAGTGACAATCTGTCAATATTTACACAGCAGGTGGAAACTGCACACAAGGCAATCATTTATCCAGTAGATGTAATGCACTGGTAATTGGGAGTTATGTAACGTTGCCTCTATTGATTACCCCCAGGAGAACGAGATGTAGCTACTGCAATGCATCTTTGCTGAACCAAGGCCCAAAACAATTGAAAGGACTGCTGAAAAAAGCCTCCGTTTGTAGAGTTAGTTCCCCCTGCCATATATTAGACTCTGGTAAATTCTTGGGTCAGCTATGTGGAATGAGCTTGTTGACCGTTCGTTGTCAGGCAGGCCTGCCTTACAAGAAATACGGCTGTACTAGCTATTAAAGCAGATATATTACATAAACAAAACATGTGCACTGTGTATTACAATAGAAACTCGAATAAATATTAAATTTATTTCGTACTTTCATTCAACTGAAATGAATGGAATGACCTACCTGCAGCGGTCTTTGAGGGCTGTCCTTCCTTAAGGAGATTCAAGAATAACTTAAAAAGTTGTGTATAAAGTGCAAATTAAAATTAAGGTGACATTTAACATTTAATTTTTAAAGTGACATGTATCTATTTAGCCTGACGAGTTACTTCCTTGGTTTGAATTGTAAATTATTTAAAAACAGCGTGTGAGAGGGCCCCAGACTAGAAATGTTTAGCTTAAATGTAATTCTGTTTATAAGTATGCATAAGGGTGTAAGTATTTGTCTTATTTAAGCTGTTGTATCAGTGAAGCGTGGTGAGTCAGTGAAGTTATGGTTTTACAGTGCAGTGAATAGTTTCGATCAGTGATAATTTATAGGGTCAATGAAATGTGTTCTATAGTGTCAGTGAAATGTGTTATAGAGTGTCAGTGAAATGCGTCATAGTGCCACTACAGTGAGTGAGATGAGAGTAAAGTGAAAGACTATTGAAACTTATGTAGGGCCTATACATATGTAGGTTGTATTGTAAAATTAGGTATTTTATGTTTTATTATTAATTGTAATTATTGTATTAAATTGTATTGTGCATTCTTATTGTATTGTGTGGGCCTATATAATTGTATTGTGTATTCTAAATTTTATTGTGTATTATTTGTGATTTTATTGTGTATTGTTTATCATTTTATTGTGTATTGTTTATATTGTGTATACCACTGCCACCGAGTGCTTGCCCAATTCCAGTGTAAATAAATACATACAACATACAACTACAATAATCAAATTTAAAGATTGTTCTGTAGACATTTATTCATGCACATGGATGGCGCATTTTCTTACCAGAAACTGATTCTTCACTTGGCTACAAATGATTCCTATTCAATCTTAGCCAGGTAAATTGATTGCCAGTGGAACATATAGGCCTATCAATTATTGTAATTTTCTAACTTGGCTTGGCTTACGGGCAGGGCCCGAGAAGGATCCATGAATTTGGGTTCACATCGGCCATGTTGTTTCAAAGTCCAACTGGTGGTCACTCTGTGGAATTCATAAATACGACACTGACAGGCGCACCATCTTGCCTTAATCTTGTAAGACAAGGTTCTATACACAGACGAGAATTTGAATCCCAGGGCCCGGAGCCCAAATCCCTTGGAATCTATTTCAGGATCACTAAATCGAACTGCACCCTCCCACTAACATTTCGACCTAGCATTTTTTAATTACTGCAGGTGATAGACGAAATAATGAAGCAGGAAACAAGGAAGAGTGAGTACCTGAATAAATTGCTCTACATCTACTTTGTGTACCTTAATTACACCGTAGTCAGGTCGGAGATCAAACACGGGCTGGCTGAATAACTAGTTGGATAGTGTTAAGCCGTAGGCTCGGTTCACTTACAAAAAATGGGACCCAATATAAATGTAAAACCACACATTCCTCATTGGCATTATTATTATTATTATTATTATTATTATTATTATTATTATTATTATTACTTTCTATAAGCATATACTCATATTTACCTATTACTGATATATCTGAAAATATTCAACATTTTAATGGAGCCTTAAAAACCGTCAACTAGGTTTTCACAACCACGAAAACCCAAAAACATACCAGGTTAAAAGCATATAAAGTTCTAGCAAGACCTGTCCTCATGTATGGTAGTGAGGCCTGGACTGCCCGAAACTCAGATGTTCATCGCCTAACAACTGCGGAAATGAGATTTCTAAGGAGGACTGCCGGCTACAGCTTGCTTGACCACAAAAGGAATGAACTAATTACAAAAGAATTGAAAATCACTCTCAACCACTAAAGACAAAAATGGCTTAACCATGTCAATAGAATGGACCGTTCCAGACTCCCAAGACAAATTCACCGCTAAATACACATGGAAGACGATCTTTGGGACGCCCTCTGAAAAGATGGACGGAGACCGTAACAGGCCACTAGGCCTAATACCTGCAAGGACGACGACGACGACGACGACGACGACGACGATGATGATGATGATGATGATGACGACGATAAGCATATAACATAGACACAAGAAGATTATATATTATATATGTAATCTTCTTGTGTCTATGTTGTTTTAAAATAACCATTAAATCAAAATACTGTTGTTTTAGACAGCCATTTCTAAAAGTGAATATTTTAACATTAAGCAAAAGTGTTAAAAACTGATTTTTATAATCTGGTAGCGTGGGAAAAGTACATTACTTTTAACACTAGTACGAACTGTATTTTAACACTGATTTTGAAATGTTTGCGCAGAATGTCAATTGTTTCCCATTGGAATGCCACACAGCAGCAATCGCAACCGATCAACAAAGCAGTTTACACAATGCCAGACCTATGTACTTGTAAAAGTGACTTTATTTTCTTGAAGAAAAGTACAAAAATATAAAATGTTTCGGCAACATACATTTCGAATATACTATATATTCCATATATTATAATATATCTGCTTCGGAGTGAGTGTATCACCATTTGTATGAAGGCTTTGCCTCATTCTGTATGTTCTAAACAGAGTTTCACCACCTTTTTCTCCAGAAGGAAAGCAATTACTGTAACGTATATTAATAAAACTTATCGTAATAAGAAATATTTCATAATTTTTTATGTTTATTTTCAGGACGTTAGAAAATCGACAATAATAGAAACGAAATGGAAGCAATCTGTCTAAATATCTGATCAAATACGAGTATTTACGAGGTTAATCGGGGTAAATTCCTGTAACATTAATTAAAATTGACAAGATAGGTAAAAATAATAGCCTAATATAATGAGATTTGGGAATAGTGAAAACAAGAGTTTTTATTATATACACATTGAAAACATAATAATGAATAATTTAGAAAGAAGAAAATTAAAATCGACTTGTCAAACAACCGGACACATCACATCATGTTTAATATACTGTAGATGAAAATAGCTAGAAGGTTATGAAGAGCAAAATCGAGAAGAAAATTCATGCTCAGTAGAATGAAGTGGAACAGATATGAAGGGTTTGTAAGAACGGAAGAAGAAAGAGAATCATAGTTGAAGCGGCAAGACTAAGCATTAAGAATTGCTTGCTTGATTGAACTTAATTTTTGACCACAAGTTAAGAACAACTCTGAAGAAAAATTGTGGGAGAGTCGGGTAGTATCGGACATCGGGTAATTTCGGACAGTGAGTTTCTTTCATCTACCGCACGATGATAGTACCTGATTGACATGGTTACGTTTCTGTGATGTCGCATAGAGAAACGTAACCATGTCATTCAGGTACTACCATATGGTGGTAGATGAAAGAAACGCACTGTCCGATATTATCCGATGTCCTATACTACCCGACTCTCCCCTAATAATATAAGGGGCAAGTGCACAGGAATAGATGTAAGAATTAAGAACAAAAACTGGAATTTTTGTCTGAGTCTCATATGACTTAAATTTAAGTAACAGATTACAAGCATAAAATTAAGACGTAGAAAATGAAGAAGAGATAGAATATAAATATAGAGCTGCTTATCGGATGCGACTTGAAACAGCCTATATACAGGATGTATCACGAGGTTTTCCCCCGGTTTATTGGGTGATTCCTGGTGTTATTTGGAACAAAAAAATGTTAATACAGTAATAGGGTGACTTTCATAATTAAGGATATACGGCAATTTGAAAAAAGCAGAAAAAATTTTTATTTAAAGATGTCACTGACAAGAATGGAACTCATAGTTAGAATACAAACAAGTGTTTTATTTTGTACCAGTCTCTTGCATGTAGAGTGGATTTAAAGCAAATGTTCAAAATTTCCTCCCTGCATCTGAAGGCAAAGATTCGCACGGGTGTGAACCGCGCGTGTAGTATTTCGTAACTTCACATGTTCGTTCCTTATTGTCGCTGCGGCATTGAGGATGCTTTGAATCAACTCTTCTCGTGTTTGCACCCTAATCTGGTACACAATGTCTTCCATCCACCCTCAGATGAAGTAATCTAGGGTGTTAAATCTGGGGATCTGGCAGGCAAACGGTTGGCATGATCATGTGGTTCTAAATGCTTCACTTTTTGCACATGAAAAGAATACAGTCCGTTATCATGAAGAATTTTCCATACCTTGGAATGTGAAACGTGTCTAGCGCTACATACACCATGGCGTTTTTCGAAAACCTATTGGTATCTCCTTAATTATGAATGTCACCACATTATTGTATTTACATTTTTCGTTCCAAATGACATCAGGAAACACATCCATAAACGGGGGAAATCCTCGTGATACACTCTGTATACTGCAGCCTAAATATTCTTTTGTGCACCCGTGATGGAATGAGTTATATGCCGAATATGCTGCGAAGCTAAGCTGGCCCCAACATTCGCCACACTATGTATTTCTCTGCAGCCATAAAATCCGTACACCATACCTCTGATGGTTTTATGCTATTCTTTACAGTTCTACATGTATGAATAAGAGTCGTTACATTCCCTACAAGAGAATAAGAACCCGGGGAGCTTATTGATACCTCTGTGAGTCGTGTAAAACTCACCACCAATACCATTTGGGCTATCAATGAAATCGATCAATAAAAAAAACCTCTCATATTTTAATTCTCTAATTTTTTCCCTATTTACACAAGGTGCTGAGGAGAGTATATTTTCAGAAACATACTATCGAAAGTTAAACGGTTTTCGTACTATTGAGAGACAAATTTAGCGTATTTTATAAAAACAAGCCTTTTTCAGTGCTCAGAACTCTGGAACCATTTACTGCAGAACATTGAACGGGAGCTCATTTTGAAGCTGACATTTGGTAGGTTATGGTAAGAAGTAATACTTATTTTTATAGTATACAGAGAGATAGATAATCTGAGTTTACTTACTTTTAGGCTTTTTGCCCATTTGTAAAAATGTAAAAAATATTGGAAAAAAAAACATGCATTATTAAGAGGGATTCGGCATTGTTTGCTTAGTGGCACGGCAATAAGTTTCGAGGGTATTAAATAAATTATTTTCACACGCCTAGACTTGAACGGCGCAGTACCGCACGCACTGGCCGAGAGCTGAAGATAAGCGAGCGTTGGGCGTTATTTTACTCCTGTGTTTATGAAAACTTGTGATAAAGCTAGCCCAGCTATGCGCTACTAGAGGAAACATCACGTGTTTCTGTCTCCTGGCCTTGCTTGCCTAGGCTAGCTCCCGCCTCACAGTCAGCTGGTTAGTTCTCGCGGGCACTATTTATTTTCTTTATTTGATATTTTCAATACTTTCTTATCAAGGGTGCACCAGTAAAAAATATGTGTTTATTTGTACTTCCAATGCGGAATCTAACCATATATTACATAAAAAAAAATTTTTCGTGGGCATAGGCGTCTTAATGAAGAAAAATCTAAATGTCTCCATTTCCATAAAAAGTAAGAAAAACTCTTTACATGTCAATATAAACTTTAATTTCTCAGCATCAAAATAAACCTTGATTTTGATCATTGGGTGAAAGGGTTTCGAAGCCACAACAGTTTAAATTTGCTAATTTTATGAAAATACGATAAATTTAAATATTTTTAATTTAAACACTATGAAGTTCTGATGCCTCAAACTTTGCACAAAGCATTGTATCACAGTTGTAAACGGATAGAAAAAGTTTCATTGTATTTAAAAATTGCAAGGTCAATGTGAATCTTTGAGAAACCGCGAGGAACATGTACTGCGGCGGAAGGTTGCTCTGACGCCACATACACACAAGTGATGCCATATCCTTCGAAACGGAGATGGTAAAGAAAGAGGAAATGTGATGAGTGTTGGTGGTATGTAAAGTGAGAAATGGGCAAATATCGAAAAAAAAAAAAAAAAAAAAAAAAAAAAAAAAAAAAAAAAAAAAACCTTCACAAATTTGGCTTCGTCTATCACAAATACAACCCCCCGCTATCGCTTAGATTTGAACTCAGGTCCTCAGTCGTTGCAATCCAGCTTTCTGTAACTGAGCTACTAGGGTGACTAAGACGAAAATGAAGAAAACATAATTACAAATTTGTACTATAAATTGGTCGGTCCAATTTCTAAAATCTACATTCGACTGAACATGTTACGATGTAGATTCTTTCCATGTGAACATTAAGATGCTACTTTGTATCCTCCTGTCGAACATATTGACTATCAAATATGGGTGACTGTCATAGCCATCACTTGATATTCTTCTTTAGTGTAAGGTGACAGATTGTGTAATATCTGAAGATCGCGAAGAGAGCTTACACATGTTCCTAAGGTTTCAACACAGAGAGACGTCCTGTGTTATTGGATAGAATGCTGACAATAAGGCCGGCTGGAGCGTTCAATTACCCTGTCGAACGCAAGTGACAAGAACATCCTTTAAACTGCATTCGAGATGTCGCTTCAAAGTAAACATTACCGCATGCAATATCTCCATTACAGACATTCACATAGAATGAATACTTGTTCACGTCAGCTTTGCTCTAAGAAGCGTCCTATAAAACTTATGATATGCTATCAAACACATTTAAATTGTTAGTTCCTTTAACGTTTACTCTGATGGGAATAAATGAATATTATAAGGAATAATAATAATAATAATAATAATAATAATAATAATAATAATAATAATAATAATAATATATTTTAGTTGGCAGAGTTAAGGCCGTAAGGCCTTCTCTTCCACTCAACCAGCAATTATACTTACTTACTTACTTACTTACTTACTTACTTACTTACTGGCTTTTAAGGAACCCGGAGGTTCATGCCGCCCTCACATAAGCCCGCCATTGGTCCCTATCCTGAGCAAGATTAATCCATTCTCTATCATTATATCACACCTCCCTCAAATCCATTTTAATATTATCCTCCCATCTACGTCTCGGCCTCCCTAAAGGTCTTTTTCCATCCGGCCTCCCAACTAACACTCTATATGAATTTCTGGATTCGCCCATATGTGCTACATGCCCTCCCCATCTCAAACGTCTGGATTTAATGTTCCTAATTATGTCAGGTGAAGATTACAATGCGTGCAGTTCTGTGTTGTGTAACTTTTTCCCTTGTCCTGTAACTTCATCCCTCTTAGCCCCAAATATTTTCCTAAGCACCTTATTCTCAAACACCCTTAACCTATGTTCCTCTCTCAAAGTGAGAGTCCAAGTTTCACAACCATAAAGAACAACCGGTAATATAACTGTTTTATAAATTCTAACTTTCAGATTTTTCGACAGCAGACTGGATGATAAAAACTTCTCAACCGAATAATAACAGGCATTTCCCATATTTATTCTATGTTTAATTTCCTCCCGAGTATCATTTATATTTGTTACTGTTGCTCCAAGATATTTGAACTTCTCCACCTCTTCAAACGATAAATTTCCAATTTTTATATTTGCATTCCGCAACCAACAATAATAGCATAATTATTCAATGTAAATATCACGGGAAGACGAAGTATTGGAATAAATATTATCTGTAACATCTTTATTAATAATAAATCTGTAGCCGAAATCTTTCTGGTAATTAAAAATAAAACAATTAAAAGTTTCTTCGCTGAAACAATCACAGATATTTTCTTAATAGGAAGCCGTGAATTCACTGACAAGCAAACATTCTAACACAGGTGATAAAAAAAATTTTCTTTCGCCATGTTAATAATGTCAAAAGAAGTGCTTATACAAATTTTGACCACTCGACCGCACTTACGAGGGCCGTAAAAAAAATAAGTTCGCCAGGAGTCGTTAACAGAAAGAATACACAATTTCATTGGAAAAATTTATTGGAACAGGCACAGCAATTGTTGAGCTATTTTGCAACATATTCCCCACCGGAATTGAGACATTTGTCATATCATGAGATCGACATAGAGGTGCAGACAGATGTCAAACGCTGGTTCCGATCCAAGGCGACTGATTTCTACGACACAACGATACAAAAATTGATTCCATTGTATGACAAATGCCTCAAATCCAGTGGGGGATATGTTGACAAATAGCGCAACAATTGCTATGTCTGTTTCAATAAATCTTTCCATGCAATTGTGCTTTTTTTCTGTAAACGGCCCCAGGGAAAATCACTTTTTGGACGGTCTCATAATTGCGGTCAAGTGGCCAAAATTTGTGTAAGCACTTCTTTCGACATTATTAACATGGTGGAAGAAAACAATTTAACTTCTTTACCTGCCCGCATCTGAATGTTTGCTTGTGAGCTGTGTTTGGATTCTGAAAAGGATATTACTTTAAATCAGGGCATATACTTCAAGTTTTATCCTAACTTCAGAGCCTATGAATTAATGACTAAATATAATTATCTATTTACATGACGTTCCTCCGTAGCTGAAGGGGATATTTAAAAGATCCTAAATGTAATTTTATATTTGTTTACAGCATTTAATTTTAAATAATTTATTATTTTTATTTAATGTGCTTAGTCACATTTTCTGCAAACAGTATATTTCTAATTCATTCATCATAGGTGTTTAAAATCTTACAATCAGGTAACCAGAAAAAAAAAATAAATCTGTCACCAAAACAAGGAACTTTGTAAGTGAATAACGGAGATAAATTTGTTCTAAAGCACTGTCGATCAGACGCTATTTTTTTTCCTACGACACAGTATATAACATTATAATATTAGACATTTCTAGCCAAGGAAATCATTCTAGCAACGTTCTCCTTCTTATAAATTTGTTTTCTTTGGCTACATTTGAAGTTACAGACCTCAACAGCAATGACAAGTACTTGGATACCACGAGGAAATGTACAGGGACATCATTTTATTTTTACAAACATTTATAATATTAACCTGGCTATACATTTGATTAACGGTTGAGAACTGGAAACACCGTTTGCTATCCCCCTCCACGACTGAATTTCGATGATACTGGCGTAAAATGCAAACAAATCACTTTACAAGGTAGAGGAGGCAAGAAAAGTAGTTCATCCATTTACGTAAACTAGGGAATATCGCGATTTTGAGTTCAATAACTTTCATTAGGTTTTTGTTTAATCAAAATACAGTACAGTATTAACAATAAGTGTTTTTACTCACGAACGGGCTGTCCATTCGGACGTATTCATTATGCAGTGTATATTATACTGTCTACAGCACATTAGCGTACAATATGGAGAATGAAGTTAAATTGAAAAATAATCATAATATGGATATTTAAACACATATTTGAAAATGGTGGCCGTTCATTTCGAAACAGGCTTCAGTTTTTTTGTGCATATTATCGCACTATAGACTATTGTACCTAATTCCAATTAGCAGTTTCGTCCTTTGTACTAGTAATTCATGTTGAAATAATTCAGTATCTACTCTATACGTACTGTAAATTCAATCTTCACTTCTGCCCGATCCGAAAATATAAAATTACTCAGACATGCTATCTACTGCCCGTCCAAGTGGTTTTGTCGCAGGGTCGTAGATGGGGGGGGGGATCACGTGACAGTTAATTATTTAACGAGGACCTTTTATTTAAGTTATTTTAAACAGTTGTAAAATATTACGTAGACGTCTAATTCCTAACAGAAATTGTTTCCATAAAACAGTTAAGAGAGCCCAGCCACTAGCTTTTACAGGGGGGCGAGCAGAAGCGGGTGGGGGGGAAAACCGGAATGCGACGTAGGCAAACTGTAGACTACCTTTGCGAAAATATGATTCAATATTGAAAGCTCTTTCGTTACTGGAAAACGCGAACATATTTCTCGCTAATTTATACTAATTTATTACTGTTTACTGTGACCGTAAGGCGACTTTGGTTCTGTGTGGAGGACGATTGGAAGTTTACTAGTAGAAGGGGTGGGAGTGAAGTACATTCAAAAACTCAGGTACAATAAAAATTGAAGTAAAAATAAAATTATGTCCCGGTACATTTCTATTCTATTAGTACAGCTTATAATTGAAACAACAATCGTTAAAATAAAACTGTGATTTTTCCTTCCTGGAGAGCACGGTTTCTCCCCATGAAAGAAAGAACAATTTGTTCACATTAAAGGAGGTAATTCCTTCAGTTATAAGATCCAGATTGTAACGGTGTACATAGGTCTCCGTCTTGCAGCGTATTACAAGGGCTTATAGAACATTAGAGTAAACAGTGGGAACAGTGGTGTATTATTTCAAGTTACAGATCATGGTTTGCTAAACACGAGAAGTAGTTTCTCTGCAGTGTGCATGTTTCCGCCCCAGTGGTATCTTCCTGTTGTCTCCCTCTCACTAGCGTGGGTCTCGGCAACATAAAATACTTCCATTCGCTACTAACGATGCAGTTCGGTTTTCTTGCAACAAACAAGTAATGCTTTTCGTCATTACATCTTCTGCATTACGCGATCTTGTACAATGGCAAATAAACGATAGCGTACTCGTAAGTAGCAGTTAGGTACCAGTGGCGGCCGGTGATCGAAATCCTCGGTGAGGCCAGATTAACGTGGGTTTAACCTGATGAATAGTGCAGTTTTGGTTTACTTTTTTGGCTATTAATTTTTTTAATTTAGAAAAATTAACCTAGGGAAAATCTGTTCATTTAACTCATAAACCATTCATGGTGTTGTCAATACTAAGGAAGCATTGCTATTACTTCATATGATATTTATAAGGTTTAATCAGAAGCAATTTTATTAATATTTCGGAGCATTGCCATTTTTTTTAAACAGATATTTAAGAGATTATGCAATATTATACTATCAATGTTTCGGTGTATTGATATTGCTTGTTATGAAACTCAGTTTTATATTAAATTATATAATTTAAGTGGTGATATAATAAGATAGTCCAAAGCCACAGTTTTAACAAAAATTGTTTTTGTGAGAGTTCATCTCTTATATGTAAGGGAAAGCTAGATACTTTGTAGACAATACCTCGAATTTGACTAACTTATAATAAATTAATTACTGACAACAGGAAGAAAAGAAATGAATTGTTTATAATGAGAAAAGGACAGCTTAGATCAGGGATGTCAAGGTCACAGCACGCAAAAGACGCTACATGCTCCCAAGCGCGCACGGTTTCCAATGAATCTGTTCTATAAGCAGTAGCGGTGAACAAGAAGGGATGAGCAAAATGAACTCTATTGGCCTACCACTGCAAGATGAATTAAACTGCTCTTCAGTAATAGATAATGTGTTACGCTCATACAAGGAAACAAGAAATAAAGGCATGTTTTGCAACATGTAGTTCTCTAATAACTGCAATTAATTATAAAATAGTAGGATGTAACAAATAATAAACATAGCTTCTCTTTAACTTAAGCAGTTTTACATAATGAGGCCTATAATTAGCTTCGGCCTAATTATTGTTATTAACTGTTACATAATCATGTATTACTTATATGAGCATCATCACACTTCTAGAAACAAATTTAACCCAGATTTTCCCACCGTTGCAGTGCCTTCGGATATTATGTCATTGTTGGTGTTAGGGACATTTTATAAGTTGTGCGATAATGTTGGTAGTATTTGTTAGCTTTAGAAAATATACGTTCCTTGTTTTAGTTTATTTCAACATCATTTAACCGATTTTTGAGAGTAACTAATGTGCTACTGTATTTTTATCACAAAAAAAATTTTGAGCTTATCTGGGTTAAATTCCTGACTTCTCGCGTAATTCAGAAGTGCTTTTTTTCTCTGATTTTTGCCGACACAAATCCAACTTGAGCTGGAGTAAGTCAATATCTTTAAATCATCTATGGAACTCTTCCCAGAGATTTTTTAAAATATTACAATATTTTTCACTGTTGAAGAGGAAGTCAATGGATGCAGGTGTTGAAATTATAAAAATTGTGCTGTGAGAACTGCGACATCAACAATGAAATCTTCATCTGAAAGCTTTTAACAATATCTTTTGACACAGATTAACTGATTATTTCCTTGCGATCTCAAATTCAAAACGTTCAGATGTTCTAATACATCCTTGAGAAAATTACGTTCCTCGATCCATGTAGAGTTAAGTAGTTCTGGAATGTTTCTGTTTTTATATTGTGAATTCTGATAAATATTTACGTAATTCAAAATACCTGAACAGAACAATATCGTAATAGTAAGAAACATCGTTAAACTGAGAATTTATGTACGAAAATCTGGACAATTTATAGACACAACTCCTGACATTTAATGAATTTACGCCATTAGCAGCACACACTTTTGTTTGTATTTTATTCTGTAAACATAAATACAATGCTGTGAGGAAGAAGCTCTACAATACATCTTTACATACATTTACTACTATTTAATGTCAATAAAAACAAAGTAATTTGAATATTATATCATTCTGTAGCTAAACTAATAATTTCAGGCGTTCGACACTGCTTGTCTTTATAACTAAATGCAGTAATTTCCACAAACCAACCTTATCTTTCCCTTTCACAAGAAGTTAAGAGTATAGTCAGCCTGGAACTTACTGAACGACTTCTTCGTCAATGTGTAATGTACAACCCTTGTGTTCACCAATGACTTGTACCTGCGTGCCTTACGTGCTGTGATCAGCGCATACGGGCTATGAGCACGTGTGCGCTCTCGTTGACATCACTGGCTTAGATGAGAGAGAAAATCTACATGATTAGATGCCCTCTCGTCCCATTGCAAGGGTTACTGGGGCACATTTTAATATTAGTATGGGCTACAGGCCTTTTGAATAATCATTTTACTCCACGATTCGCCTTTCACTGAAGGGACTTATAGAATTCTCAAGAGACGAACGAATTATCTCGAAAGATACGTCGTTTAAAGGTAGTTTGAACAGAAGAGATTAGTGAACGTGCAAGAGTGGGGAAGTCTATTCGTCTTCATGCTGGTACTCTAGTCAACTTGTAGGCTACTTTACTCAACTTCTATCACCGTAAATAATAACTTCCACGTTGCAGATGCGGTAGCATTCTACTATAATTAAGCTGTACAACATTAATAAAATCCAGGAAATATTTAATTGAACATATCTGGGGGTACTGTCAACCAATCATATTTCTACCAACATTTTACAATTTAATTTATATAATTATTTAACGTGTGAAATCACTTCAATCAATGAATTCTAAAACGTTCGCTTTGCCTCTTCATTCGCGAAACTCATTCTTCTTCTGTTCGTTTAAAATCCTTTATAGTCGATTTATTATTATTTATTTTATTGATCAAGCTCTTGATCTATTTTATTTTCGTCTTAATATTTATCTCCAATGTCTAAATTTAAAATATATTTGTCTCATTGTATCATCAATAAATTTGATTACTTCTATAATTTCTTCATTCATTTTCGGCTCACGTACTTAGGTCTACAAATGAATTTTAGAGAAACCGTAGGATCATTTCCGCCCTCACATAAGCCTGCCATCGATCCCTATCCTCAGCAAGATTAATCCAGTCCCTACCATTATATCCCAACTCCTTCAAATTCATTTTAATATTATTCTCCCATCTACGTCTCGGCCTCATCAAAGGTCTTTTTCTTTCAGGTCTCCCAACTAACACTCTATATGTATTTCTGCATTCACCGATACGTGCTACATGTCCTTCTTATCACATACATCTGAATTTAATATTCCTAATTATGTCAGGTGAAGTATACAATGCATGCAGTTCTGCGTTGTGTAACATTTTTAATTCTCCTGTAAGTTCATACCTCTTAGTCCCCAATATATTCCTAAAGAACCCTATTCTCGAATATATTGACATTTGTTCCTCTCTCAAAGTGAGAATCTAAATTTCACAACCATACAGAACAACTAGCTACCGTGAAATATTAAAGTTATTAAGTATTTTTGTTTATTTATAAATTTAGCGCTACTTTATATATTTAACATAATTAATTTTATACCAAGAACAGAGTCTAATTCAATAATTGATAGCTTGATTTAGGAAGATGTTTTATATTAGAACTGTGTTATCTGGGGGAATTCTATATTCTGGAGAAATTCCAATATTCTGGGGAAATTCCACAGCTAGTAACAGTATATTTTTATTACAAAAAAAGGGTACTGAGAATAATAGTAGGTGCCAAATCTAGGGAATCGTGTAGGACTATTTTCAAAAAACTACAAATAATGCCCATGGCTTGTGAGTATATCTTTTCATTAATAATCTTCCTCGTATGTAATCGTGAAAACTTTGTAACTAATTCAACAGTTCATAGCATAAATACACGTCAAAAAATGACTTTCATGCTCCACCGGCAAGTCTATCGTGCTATCAAAAAGGAGTGCGTTATATGGCAGTAAAGCTTTTTAATAGCCTCCCTATCCAAATAAAAAATTAAACTCAAAACATAAGATTATTTAGGGCCAAATTAAATTAAGTACCTAATTTCTCACGCCTTCTATACTGTAGGTGAATTCATGACATTCTATAACACTTCATGAAATTGATAGGCCTACTAAAACTTTGTGTTGTACTAATAGACTATATTGTAAATCTCGTCATCTAGACTGTGACTATAAATTAAGATTTTATAATAGTATTAAGTTTTTTGACTTGTTCCATATTCTAGCTGTAAGCAATGTATGAATACCATGGAATGTTAATAAATACAATACAATACAATCTCCAGTATCTACATTACCACATAGGATAAAATAGAAATATAAGCATCAAATGGAATTAAATGAATGCGAAAAGTGTGTAAAATCAGTAAGGGTGCTCGACATGGAGAAGTTAATATATTTCTACTCACATTCTCTATTATACAAACAAGGCTGATGGTGCTGCCCTCTCCGATGTGATATTCCCCACTGCCGAGTATGAACGCTGAAGGTACAACTACATGCAGATTGAAATAATGGGATATTGTGCCGGCTCCAGTGGCCACCTGCAACACACGACATGAGGACTTCATTGTAATGAGATGTAGATTCAATTGTCCCAACATACACCAATATTACCCCTTTCTGTGTTTCATTCATAGAAAAGTAACAGTTACTATCCAATAGTTAATATTCTCTACCTGTGCTGAAATTCATAGGCACTGACAAATGAATTGTGTTCTCTTCTTTCGCAAAATCAACAAAAGATATCGTAAGAAACTGTCTACCCCAGAAACCGAATCAATGGCTATACTAATAAAGAAACTCATTAATATTCAAATCTGTAATTGTAAAACAAAAATGTTCATTCATTTTCACATGTCTAATGAGTGACTCCAAATATAAACCAGCTCTGAAATGGTAGCATCCCCTCAGAAACAAATTTTCGTCTTCCTTAGGGACGATCCTGGGTCATTTGCAAAATTTGTATAACAAATGGACGATTGAGAACGTCAAAATTAAAAGTATTATTTATTACATATTCTGCGTGTATTAATATACAGAGTCATCATTTTATTTTTACTAACATTTTTAATATTAACCTGGCTATACCTTTGGATCAACGCCGTTTGCTACCCCCTTCCACAACTGAAGTTCGATCATACTGGCGTAAAATACAAACAAATCATTTTACTAGGTATAGGAGGGAAAAAAGTAGTTCATCCATTTACGTAAACTACGAAATATCGCGCTTTTGAGTTTGATAATTTTCATTAGGTTTTTGTTTAATCAAAATACAGTACAGTATTAACAATAAGTGTTTTACTCACGAACTGAGCTTTCCATACGGACGTATTCATTTTGCAGTGTATATTATACTGTCTACAGCACATTAGTGTACACTGTAGAGAAATAAGTTAAATTGAAAAATAATCATAATATGGATTTTTAAACATATTTTTTTTTTTTAAATGGTGGCTGTTCATTTCGATACAGGCTTCTAATGTGCATATTATCGCACTATAGACTATTGTAAGTAATTCCAATTACCAATTTCGTCCTTCGTACTAGTAACTCATGTTGAAATAATTCCGTACCTACTCTATAAAAGGGTACCTTAAGTACTGTAAATTCAATCTTCATTTCTGCCCGACCCGCACAGATAAAATTACTCAGACATGCTATCTACTGTCCGTTCAAGTGGTTATGTCGTAGGGTCGTAGAAAGGGAGGAAATCACGTGACAGTTAATTACTTAACGAGGCCCTTTTATTTAAGTTATTTTAAACAGTTGTACAATATTACGTAGACGTCCAATTCCTAACAGAAATTAATGTTCTCACAAAAGAGCTAAGACAGTCCGGCCACTAGCTGGCGAATAAAAGCTGGTGGGGGAAATCGGAATACGACTTAGGCAAATAGACGACAGTACCTGTGCGAAAATGATTCAATATTGAAAGCTCTTTCGTCACTGGAAAACGCGAACATATTTTTGGAACGTACTGTTTACTATGACCGTAAGGCTACTATGACTGTATATGGATCTGTGTGGAGGACGGTTGAACTTCATTAGTAGAAGGGGTGGGAGTGAAGTACATTCAAAAACTCAGGTACAATAAAATTGAAGTAAAAATAAAATGATGTCCCTGTAGTACAGAAACATCATTTTATTTTTTATTCAATTTTTATTGTAAATGAGATTTTGAATGTACTTCACTCCCACCCTCTCTACTAGTAAACTTCCAACTGTTCTCCTCACAGAACCAAGCGTATACAGTCAAAGTTTCCTTAAGGTCGTAGTAAACACAAACAGTATTGAGTTAGTGAGTATAGTACGTTCTAGAAATATGTTCGCGTTTTCCAGCGACGAAAGAGTTTTCAATATTGAATCATATTTTCGCACAGATAATGTCGTCCGTTTGCTTACGTCGCATCCCGATTTCCCTCACCCGCAAATGTTTAAAGTAATTTAAATAAAAGTAATTAACGTGATTTCCCCCCTTTTCTTCGATCCTGCGACATAACCACTTGGACAGACAGTAGATAGCATGTCTGAGTAATGTTATTTGTGCGGGTCGGACAGAAGTGAAGATTGAATTTACAGTACGTAAGGTACTCTTTTATATAATAGGTATAAAATTATTTCAACATGAGTTACTAGTACGAAGGACGAAACTGGTCATTGGAATTAGATGCAATAGTCTATAGTGCGATAATATGCACAAAAGAACTGAAGCCTGTATCTAAATGAACGGCCACCATTTTCAAAAATGTGTTTAAATATCCATATTATGATTATTTTGCAATTTACCTTCATTCTCTATATTGTACGCTAATGTGGTCTTGACAGTATAACATACACTGCATAATGAATATGTCCGAATGGATAGCTCAGTTCGTGAGTAAAAACACTTATTGTTAATACTGTACTGTATATTGATTAAACAAAAACCTAATGAAAATTACCAAACTCAGAATTACGATGTTTCCTAGTTTACGTAAATGGATGAACTACTTTTCTTCCCTCCTATACTTAGTAAAGTGATTTGTTTATATTTTACGCCAGTATCATCGAACTTCAATCTCGGAAGTGGGTAGCAAACGCTGTTTCCGTCTATGAACCATTAATTCAAAGGTATAGCCAGGTTAATATTAAAAATGTTATAAAAATAAAATGATGTCCCTGTACAATGTCTCTGCCATAGCGATCAGCCAATGTACACTCACCTTGCTTTACAGCATTCTCTACAAGTATCAATGAATCGTTGATGGTACGGCTAAATGTCAGGTGTATTACAAGACAAGACAGTGAATCTTTTAAAGAATTAGAATTCCTTTATTTTCTATACCACATATTCTTCAAACTGTGCATAGGTCCCAGAATTGTAACAGAAATAACTTCAGATCAAAAATGAACAAATATCTTAATATCTGTTACCTAATATAAAGATAATAACTTCTTCAGTAGCTAATACAAAAGATTCTTTCAGTAACATTTATCTTAGTACATTGTCCTTAAGACGAAGATATTGGAACCTTAATTTCTATAATGATAGATAACACTGGTCAACAATGATTTTGTTAAATAAATAATTTCGGTTGTTTCTTATGTATTTCCATCTGCTGATTCCAAAAACGAAGTCAGAAATTTTCCATCACCCACCATTTTTTTTTAATTTGGAAAATAAATTTGTTCCTGTTTATTAGCATTTGTGGTGTATAACATGCTGATTAGAAGGCGTATTTTATATTTATATTTCATTACATTGTGTCAACAATTGACTTGTAACGTTTGGTATTGTTGCCTGTGAATTCACGAATAACAATAATGACATTTCCCTCACAAAACTGTGATTTTAAGGAAAATTTCCCAGATGGATGGAAGCTTTCTTTAAAGAAACAAGCTAATCCTGTGCTCTCTTCCGTTGTCAATTGAATTGTGATAGAAGTATATAATACCGTACCTAATAGTGCATCGTAAGGAGTAGTGTATAAGTGTATAATGTATAAGAAACATGTCTTGAAATTGTCTTATAGATAGAAACAACTTCTGTTAATTGTGTGGTGAGCTAACTTTAAAATGGCAGAGGCCAAATTTTACTCCTCTAGTTTGAAGAGTTTATGACTGTTATTTTAACAACAAAATAGACCAGAACAAGACATGGGCCCCGGAAATCTGTTGTGCTAAATGTGTAACACTATTAACTGTCTGGTTAAAAGGATTCCGTCAATTGCCTTTTGCAGTCCCTATGATATGGTGCGAACCTAAGGATCATTTGACAGACTGCTACTTCTGCTTAACAAATATATCTGGAATAAATTCGAAATCCAGACACTGTTAAATATCAATATTTAGTTTCTGCAATTCGGCAGGTGCTTCGTAGACCAAGACTTCCCATACCAACTCCACCAGTTGACATAACATTGACTGAAGTAATTCAAAGTGTTCCTGATGTTCAAACTGAATTACAAAATCAACCAGATTTTGTGGAAGATGATACTAAAAAATGAACCTCACTTTCTAACACAGGAGGATTTAAAGATTTGGTTCAGGATCTTGGTTTAAGTAAAAGCAAGGCAGAATTACTCGCCTCAAGATTGAAAGGCTGGAAGCTGCTGCAGGTAACACCAAAGTAAGTTTCTTCCGCCAACACCAAAAGGAATTTGAGCATTTGTTTTCTAAAGAGGAGGACCTAGTTTTCTGCAGTGATGTTGAGAATTTGTTCGAGTCACTGGGTGTTGAGCATAAACCTGAGGATTGGCATTTAATCCCGGACAAGATAATGTTCTTCACCAACCACTTGTAAGTTCTGAAAAAATTTTATTGCCTCCACTGCATATCAAATTAGGCTTGATTAGGAATTTTGTAAAAGCAATGGATCGTGATGGTAGTCCATTTATCTTTCTGAAAAATAAATTCCCAAGAATCAGTGAAGCTAAACTAAAAGAAGGAATATTTGTTGACCTCAAATAAGGGAACTGATGAAAGATACGCAGTTTGAAAACCAGTTAAATATGCAAGAAGCAGCTCCATGGATGCATTTCAAAAATGTTGTCACAAACTTTTTAGGAAACGTCAGTTCTGAGAACTGTAGAGAACTTGTCACTGAGATGATTGAGAACTACAAGATCATGGGATGTAATATGTTTTAAAAAACACACTTTCTAAATCCCATCTCGATTTCTTTCCTGAAAACCTAAGGCTGTGAGCGACGAACACGGGGAGCGTTTCCACTAGGACATCGTGGAAGTGGAAAGGCGTTACCAGGGTAAATGTTGTCCAAATATGTTGGAAGACTATTGTTGGATACTGAAAAGAGATGTTCCTCAAGGAAAGTACAGCCGAAAATATGCTTCACATATATTTTAGGTCAATAAATGTAATTTCAGCTAAGATATCGTAATACTATAATGTATAGACACGAAAAATGTTTTTCATATGATTACTCTAAAACCCTGGGTGATGGAAAAGTTCTGTAAAAAGATTTGAAATCAGCACAAAAATGTTACTTAGAATCACCCATTGTTTCCCATTTAACAGACGAAAGTTTAAATTTTGTTGACCAATATAATTAGAAAAAAATAAGACTCTGTTTTGTATGATGTAACAGACATGACATGGAGTAACAGATCTGACAGGTAACAGACATGACAAAACAAACAAAAGCATGTGCTGATATAAAATTTGTTTGCTTAAAAATCTTCAAAATAGCAATTTAACTACTGCACACGTGTACTATTATGTCCTCTTGATCTTGACTTTATATGTTGTTATTTGTGGAAAACACAACACAAACGGATCTGACAGAGTAAAAATGCACGCTTAGACTAAAACACAAAGCAAGAGTATGACATACAAACTCGCCAAATCAAAATGGGTGAACATAGCAGTACAATCAAGATGGTTCTTTGTGCATCATCCTGGCTTGTGCTGACATCTGTGGGATTTCTTTTTCAACTGTATATCCATAGTTACAGAATGGTGTAACAGACCTGACTGATTTACTGGACTAGAGTAATTATGTAATCATATTTAAGGAAATATAAACTCTGATATAAGTGAAGAAGTTTTGATAATATCAAATGTTTCTTTAATTTTTTTCTCAATTACATTATTAAACAAACCTTAGTCAAGACATAATCATGCTCAATTTTAAATACTTAACTAGTATGGACATGGCATTTTAGCTGTTATTATGAGAATTTTATTTTATTCTCGTGAAATATTTCACATGAAGGAAATAATTCTTGTGACGTTTACTACATTAGTATTGAAACTACTCAATGTTAGGAATTTATAACTCTAACATTATAAATGCAATAATGGGAAAGGTATGAATTGATGGACGTCATTGTTATACAAATTCTCCAAATGATCCTCCTACTTTTTGGGGTAGAATGGGAATGAATGAGTTAGTATGAAGTTGGTTTTCGTGGCGTCAGGTTGCATCTTGAGATGTGTTACTGCCCGATCGCAGAATATCACTTAGCTTTTTAGAATTACATTATACTAATATGATGTTATCCTCTGACTGAGGTTCTGACTGATATGTACATCTATGAGGCAGTACATCTCACTTGACGATATGTGTCAGAGGAAGAACAATTGTTTGTATGAATCTGAAGTCTGACTAGTATAATATGTAGCTAGTCGGCGATGTATGCAATGGAGGGGAAAAGGAACTGGCCACCCTACCCCATTATCTCCTGGCCTAGTTGCCTCATAAGTGGTGCCTTCTTGGTATCACTTGTAAGGTTCAGACCTGTCTTCGGACAGCTGATTAAACTAACAATATGATGTTGTAATTTTCAATTATTGCTCTTTCATTATTTATTTCATTTCCTTAATGCTATAGCCTACACGGGAAACGGAACAAATCTTAAAATGTGTAGTTAAACTTCAGATTGTGGGAAGTACGTTTCATGTCATAACTTTACAACACTCTTACTCTACTCAAGTCCCACCTGTCTTCTGCTAGAAAAAGAGGAATACCTCCACCCCTGACCATCCCTTCCTGTCGGTTTACTTGTCAAGTGCAATCAAGTGTCATCAGTTTTGAGCTCTTCTATACATTAAATTTATCATATCGCTCTCAAATTCAAAATATAACATAGGTACAGAGTTACTGAGTTCATAATATTCAACATTTAATCCAGTGTTTCACAATTTTTTTCAGTTGCACGACCTCCAACTACATAAAAAGAAAAACATAAAGCAGTATTTCGCGTCCCAATTGGATGTTTGCTTAGTTTCATAAAATGGGTTTGTTTATTTTATACACATTAATTTTATTTCGCGACATCTTGATAAGTTTGATTCAAAGATTACTCTGGGAACCATGATCCCCAGTTTCAGAAACGATGATTTAATCCAAACTCACTTTGAAAATTAGTGTGAACATTTGTTGCGAATCAAATACAACTAGTAATTATATCGAAGCCCAGTTCCCAAAAGTGGCGGTTTTTTCAGTCGTTATGAAATGTATTTTTCTGTCTTCTCCGACGCCGTCTTACCATACTCTTCGCGGCCTTTCTCTTTCATGTCATTCCTAGCATGACCAGACGTCCTCTTTTGTCCGGACATGTCCTCCTTCTTAGGCCTGTGTCTGGGGTCCGGGCGGATTTTAAGGGTATATGTATGTGAACGACCACAAATATTATCAGAAAATGCAGGCTCTAAATTTCTAAAATTTTATAAGGAAATGAACTCACAATTTGAAAAAAATTACAAGGTACCACAACAAGACTTATTAGAACTTCAATATCTGATAAACGTATAAAAAAGTTACTAATAATATTTTTCAAACCAGTTTTATCTAAGTATGAAAAAAAAAAGACTTCTGCAGTTATTTATTTATAAATTTCACAGGCGACATAAAAACGCTGCAATAAGTTCTCCATTCTATAAATTTCAGATTTAAACAACGTTAAAATAACCATCAGCTTGTTTGTGAACGAAATACAATTGTAGAAAGCACAACGTAGCTCCTATTTACAAGGCAAAATAAACTGGCACAGCAGAAAAGGCCAGTGATGTATTTAGATGAGACCGGGACATACACATACACACACACACACACACACACACACGCACACTATGCAGTGAATAATGTTGGCAGCATGATAGTGCACCTGGTGTTCTTTTTCCAACAGTAGCGTAGGTCAACGTTTAATTATTGAGCATGCAGGAAGGGAGATAGGCTTTCTCCCCAGTGCCTGTCAGATTTATGATGGGAAAAGCAGTAATTTCAACTATTATAATGAAATGGATAGTACTAACTATCTAGAGTGCTTAGAAGAAATACTTATTCCTGGATCACCTGCAAGATCTACTATCGTCGTAGATATGGTACCTTACTACAATAAACAAATTTCTGTATTCTAACAGTATAAAGACATTAGGACTGATTGGATAGTAATGCAATACAATACAACAGCCAAGTCTTCTTACGGGCTATTCCATCTCAAATCGACCGAAATATAGAGAAAATTGACCTTGTCATTTTTAAATACAACAATGGAACTTTTACTGTCCGTAGGCAACTATGATACAATGCTTTGTGCAAAGTTTGAGGCATCAGAACTTCATAGTGTATAAATTAAAGATATTTTAATTTATCGTATTTTCATAAAATTAGCAACTTTAAACTGTTGTGGCTCCGAAACCCTTTCACCCAATGATCAAAATCATGGTTTATTTTGATGCTAAATAGTTAAACTTTATATTGACATGTAAACAGTTTTTCTTACTTTTTATGGAAATGGAGAAATTTAAATTTTTCTTTATTAAGACACGTTTGCCCACGAAAAAAATGTTTAAAATATATGGTTAGATTCCGCATTGAAAGTACAAATAAACACGTATTTTTTACTGGTGCAACTTTAATAAGAGAGTATTGAAAAATCAAATAAAGAAAATAAATAGTACGCGCGTGAGCTATCTAGCTGACTGTGAGGCGGGAGCTAGCCTAGGCAACCAAGGCCAGGAGATATAAACACGTGATGTTTCGTCTAGTAGCGCATAGCTGGGCTAGCCTTATCACAGGTTTTCATAAACACAGGAGTAAAATGACGCCCAGCGCTCGCTTATCTTCATCTCTCGGCCAGTCCGTGCTGTGTTGCGCCTTTCAAGTCTAGGCGTGTGAAAATAATTTATTTAACACCCCCGAAACTTATTGCCGTGACACTAAGCAAACAATGCCGAATCCCTCTTAATAATGCAAAGTTTTTTCTCAATATTTTTTTACATTTTTACAAATGGGCAAAAAGCCTAAAAGTAGGTGAAATCAGATTATCTGTCTCTCTCTGTATACAATGAAAATAAGTATTACTTCTTAACATAACCTACCAAATATCACCTTCAAAATGAGCTCTCGTTCAATGTTTTGCAGTAAATCAGCGTATTCCGAATCTCACCGGTCCGGTGGCATCAATGACGTCACGTTGCAGCGAAATAAGGAACAAAACTGCTGGAAGGATCGATGGCTGTCATGGCGACTGTACAAGTTGTTGTCTGTGCTACGCTAGCAAAATTTTGCGAAATTTTCTTACTGCCATCACGTTCAAAGAAAAGATAGCATAAACAATTTATTTCTTGAACCGGTAGTAATAACGGGTCCGTTGACATGTTCTTTCATAAGCCATTAACTTATTGTTTTTACGTTGTGCTCATTACAAACAATACAGCAGAACTAAAGCAGAACACACCGCCATGACACAACAGTGCACGATGTTATTCGTCTGCTAATTCCCGCCCTATATAAGAACCATTTAGCTTCACTGATGGCGGCTGATGGAGACTGCTACCACCTCTGCAAGTTGATGGCACCAGTGCGACACCGGTGGAGCATCAATGACGTCATCGGTGGATTCGGAACACCGTGATGCCATCGGATTGCTCACCGGTGAGATTCGGAATACGCTCAATGGTTCCAGAGTTCTGAGCGCTGAAAGAGGCTTGTTTTTATAAAATACGCTAAATTTATCGCTCAACAATACGAAAACCGTTTGACTTTAGATATTATATTTTTGCAAATGCACTCTTCTCAGCACATTGTTGTATAAATAGGGAAAAAATTAGACTATAAAAAATGTGAGGTTTTTTACTGATCGATTTCATATGGAATAGCCCTTACATTAGAAAACAATATCGACACAAACCCAGTCGTATAGATATTAATATGCCCGAAGAAACAGGATTTTGTTTCATTACGTTTTTCTACCTACTTTCTAGATCTAAGTCTGACGGAAGTAATATTGAGTCTGGTGTAATCACACGTAAGAGAAATAAATGTTTCTAGGGTCTTCTCATTAAAATAAATTGTAGAAAATTACAGGAGAAGGCTTCACCAATACAACAATAAATGACTGGAAGGAATCTGTGAAGAAACTTAATAAAACAGAGAAGAAAATACTTCAAAAGAACGTATTAGAAGAGGAAGAAATGGATTCTATAATAATTACAGTTGGTATGGATTCTAGTGATGATTCATCTGAATCATCTGCTGACGAGGAAGTGGTTGGTGGCTGTTTAACGGATTATTATGGCAGCCTCACAGAAACAACAATTGAAAGAAGATAACAACAGTTACTAGCTGATGATCTTTTTGGCTTTTCCCCTGCACTTTAATTCAAGTCCCTTCAGTAGGACGGTGTGAACGAAGTGAGACAAGTGACCTTTAGGCTAGGAGCTGACGTATAAGTTACGGTCAATCAGTCCCTTGTAAGGACGCGATAAATTATCGTGTACTTTTTAACTGCTTTTCTCTCTTTTCCCCAGATCACAATAAATTACGATATTTTGCGGAAACAAGAAATTACAGGGGCCAGAGTGCTGCATTGGAGTTAAATCGCTGTCTTGAACTCGGTTGAGTGTCGCACCCTCGAGTGAGATACGATCGGTCGTGATACGCTCGTAATGAATAGAAGCACAGTACCTAATTAATAATTACCGGTATTCAATATTCGATTTACCACATACATAATATGATAGGTCCATACATAGTGTTCCGCCTATACACTGCGACAATGTAGAAACGTTTTACAAAATATTATTGATATAGCAGTAGATTAATAACAATATGAGTACAGAGATAACGTCACAGAAAATATAATAAAACGAATAATCATGCTGCACAACTGTTACAGACGCAAAGTTTGATACACCAATTATTAGAGATGATTATGATTATTATTAGAGATTATTATTATAATAATAATAATAATTATTATTATTATTATTATTACTAGAAAACTTGATACAATTCTTGCATTATCGTGATTGTGTTCTCCGTTTATAATAATTACATTTACATCCAATAACATCTATCAGATGTGGCAAAAACAAAATCACTCCTGTGTGTGTGTGTGGGGGGGGGGGAACATTTACCTACAACATTTATATTACATTTTAAAGCAAGTTTTGTAGTTGTGCTATGGAGAGGTTAGTTTAACACTGCAAAGTTTTGAAATGATAAACATCTATGATGTTACTACACAGTTCATGACTGTAACAAGAACGAATGTCTAACGCTCGGCTTATACCGTTCGAGGATTTATCGCTCGTGACAATTTTACCCATCATGCATGTGCGCTACCTATCGGATTATGCTTTGAACTACTTGGCGCTCGAGCGAAAACGTCCGATGTAGACCTCTGATAAGGGCCTACTCATTTTCGACAAAAACTAATAAATACTGTATATGAAAATATTTTACAAGAATAAGTAAATTCAGATCAATTAAAAATGTTCAACTACTAAATAAAAGAGAAAAAAGGTTTCTGTACCGTTGACCAAAACGGATCTGTCTCTTGTTCGTGGAGGATGATGAAGATGAAGATGAAGATGATGATGATGATGATGATGATGATTAAGAAGACGACGACGATTATGATGATGACGAACACGACAATGATGAAGAAAAACTATAAAAGTTTGCATGTCACTTTTTTTTTGCAATGTACAATTGTGTACATTCGTAAATTGTCAGATATAAACCTGTATCGGTAGTCATGACAATCTATTAATACATCATAATTGGTAAATTAAATAAAATGTTAATAAAAGCAATGCAACTATTTTTCCGATAATTAATTTACTGATCCAAAAATGAACTATAGTCGCGACGTTGTTATTCCCGGCGTGACTCCTCCCCTCTGCTTACGTCTTAGGAAGTGAAGGCTCTATAAAGTCTAGGTAGGTAGTATCGTTCGCCATTTTTGTTCTTTCGTTGCGGAGCTACCATACGAGGAATCTATTTGCCACACCGTTAAACATTATCATGTCGTAGCTCCTATGATAATAAATCAAATCCACTGTAATTCAGCAAATAATTGAGCTGCAAATAACGTCTTCGTGTGCTTTCTGCGAACGCCAACGAAAGAGGCAAAATGGCGGGCGATTATATTAAGTATTTATCGAGCCTTAAGACATGAATAACGTCTTCACCAGCGAATCACAAGACGCACACGTTTAAATGTAGCCGATCTGCAGCGCGATCGGCTGTCGGAAATTAGAGCGACGGGACTTATAACAAATTATTTTCAGAAATCGATTCATAAACCATCTGCAACAATCACCAGCACCGCCATCACTAGATAATTTAACGCAAACTGCCCTGGGTCGTTTAAGCGGAAATGTGTGTTTCACTTCTGACAAGAACAAGTGGAGTAGAATTTATTACTTTTCTGATTCCATGATAGCTAGGTTAAGTTTCATGTGTGTGAGAAAGTACCGATAAACATTAAATGGAGCCCTCTCATTGAGCCGTGCTGTTCCCTCAGAGAGATTGCTTCGATATACAAATTCACAAGTACGAGTAATTTTATAGAAAGTTTATCAATGACATATCTCATTTAAAATTAAAATCAAATAAAAGTCTATGGAATGAATCATGAAATAGCCGAAAATTAATGTTCTGACATGGCACAACTCTGTCATTTTGACGCCCGGCAGTCACATATTTTTATCATTGCTGAATTTCTACTCATAATAATTACAGTTTCACTTGTCACGAACACTTTTTGCCTGAAACCAGTGCCGATAATTTAACTTCTGACGTATGTCTTTAATTACTGTGATTTATAACCCCACATCTCTCATTATTTTCTTACAACGTTGTGTTCAGAACGTTCCTAATATAGAGCTATACTTCCCTTCCTCACACTCACTATCCAGGGTGATTCAAGAGATTTACCATCACTTACGGAGCTTATTTCCAAGACATTCTGAGCAGAAAATGTCCTATAAACATTTGTTCTAATCTCAAATTTTTCAGTTACAGTAATTTGAAGTTGTTAGTAAAACAGCCTACCTTTTTTTCTTTAGATTTAAGATTAAAAAAATATTACAAAATACAGTAGAGAATGAACTATTCAGAAGTATCATTTCTTTAATTGGATTGTGTTCTGAAGCTAAAAACATGTTGTTAATTGCTTTGTAGAGATTTTGTTTTTTAATTTTTAACTAAAAATTACATCATTCTTACGCACTTAACACCAACGTCCTAGCTGTGGTTATGACTAGTGACATACAATTCTGTTTCGGAGTTAATGCCAGGAGTTCGAAGACATTTTTTCGGATAATTGTTGATTAATTTAATTGAATACATATCTATACAAAAGTTTATATTTTGAGAGTTAGTTATACAATACATTTGAAATTTTGAAGATACTTTATCATATATTAATCTCTGAAAACATTCCTGATTTTTTAAATGCCACAATCATGTTGTGTTTCGTTTTTACATGCTATGAATATTCATGAAGTTTCAACATTTGTACGAAAAATAATGAAAAAAATGACCATTAAATATATTGATAATGAACGCTATAATCCATAGAATTAAATTACACCATTTATTATTCAGGTGAAATTTAAACAAAATCATGCAACAAGTTAATTTGTTACATTTATGATATAATATTCTTTTTGTGCATCAATACACCCTAGTCTCTTTAATAAGATTTACTGGATAGCTGAGAAATGTACGAGTAAAAAAATGATTCTTTTACAAAAGATAAAATAAGCACAGAACATTATAATATATTTATTTTATATGACCAGATATCAATTATAACTTATATAATTAGAAACAAAAAGAATTAAGTCATCAAGCCTTCGTGTGTAGATTATTTATATGTCGATATTTACTACAATCCTTAGATTCATTTTGAAAACATTCTACACTACATTCTGGTTTTCCTACATCAAAACACTTTGCTACCTTCCTAAGTCTTTCTCTTATACACTTCCAATTCCTCTAAATTATTTATAAGTTGCAGTTTTTTCACTGTAGGATGACTGAAACTTTGACATTTAAGAAAGTTTCTGCAACTGCTGTTTTTGCAATTATCGAACACACTTAGTGAGTACATGAGAAAAATAACTGAACACTCATTATTTATTTATTTATTTATTTATTTATGTATTTATTTATTTATTTATTCATTTAATTCATTTATTTAGTTAATTTTATTTATTTAATTTATTTAATGTATTTATTTATTTATTTTATTTTAATTATTTATTTTATTTATTTATTTATTTATTTATTTACTTATTAATTTTATTATTTATTTACTTATTTATTTATTTACTTATTAATTTACTTATTTATTTATTTACTTACTTAGTTACTTAGTTACTTACTTAGTTACTTATTTATTTATTTCATTATTTTTATTTACTTATTTATTTATTTATTTATTCTGGTGTAGTTAAGGCCATCATCTTCCACAACACCAGGAATACAAATACAATAATAGAAATAAACAGAAAAAAATACACTATATACAAAATAAAGCTACGTACACACAAGAAATAAAGAGAGAGAGAGAAAAAAACACTATAAACAAAGTAAAGCCACACAAAAATATACACAGGTTGCAGTCACACAAACTTCAAATGAGTGATTAAGTATCATAATTAATTATAACCTAACTAATTAACTAACATAAACAAGAAACTTGCAATTTTAATCTAGATTAAAAACGAAAAAGAAAAAAAAACACACAAATCAATACTTCTAGCAATACCTAAAAACATTAACTAAGACAAAATTTTCTAACTTAATTTTTAATTGTGATAAAGTCCGGCAGTCCCTGACGTTATTAGGTAACGAATTCCAGAGGCGAGGTATTGCACTATTGCACAGTAAACGAGCTACATATACTTCACCAGAAAATAAAATCTCGCCAGACGCAGCAAGAAACCTAACTTCTTCCCTCCAGTCCGATTGTCTTGTGTTTATTCCATGAAACATAATTGTTAACTCAGGTGGTGATCTTAATGTACGCAGCGAGAGGCGCGTAAGTGGAACTCATAAAACATTTGCGGGAGTAAGTGTCGCTTAAAGTTAAAGAAAGATCACAAGCTCACTGTAGTATAATATGACATCTTTGAGAGTAGACAGATTGATTTTTGGTAATGGCAAAACATCATTATAAAAATTATTTCTTCTTAATTTATAACAGAGTGAATTTCCTTATCAAACAAATTAAATTTTATTAGTAATGAATATCTGGACTGTTATTTCTCCTTCAAATGGTGCCGAACATAATAAAGAAATAACAGACAGCAAAGAGAAATTTTAAGAAGCAAGTTAAAATGAAAATTTACATTCGTTTTGATAACATTAGGGAAGTTACACAAGGAAGTAATTACTATATGAACTTAAAAAGCCTTTCTGCTTAAAACGTTTAATAGAATTCCCTTTATATATCACGCAAGCACACGACTGAATGATTTTTCAACAAAGACCGTTTCAAACAACTTTTAATGAACGCATACGTTTCATAAAAAACAGACAAACTAATAATAAAAATAAGAGACGAGATTTTTATGACGATAAAATGTTTCTGAGCACGCGAATACTCCGTTTGCAATGGGGCAGGAAGAGAAACAAGTTAATTGCTGATGGAGAGTGTGATACTGGAGCGTGTGTGGCTTTCAGAACTCTGCTAACCCGCAAGGACTTACCGAACTTAATATCGATTATGAATCCTCACTAAATTCTACTTCAGAGATATCGAAGTGAACTGAATTATGCACTAGAGAAACTTATTCATATGTTTAGCAGCTGAAGTCATATTTCCAAAACCAATTAAACGTATAAGATAAAAAAATTAATCGTGGAACAAAGAATTAGTAACCTACAATGGTTTCACAGATCCAATGATACCACTGAGATATTTTCCTAACGGTCGCAATATTTACAGACCAACCGGATGAAGGGAAATTTGCTTTCGTTTTATGAATTACCAACATTGTTGACCTGTGCATAGACATAAACATGGATGGGCAACTCGTGCTCTCAAACTGTCAACACAACCTCAGTGCAGGTAGAACGGACTCTCTACTAGCTGTAGTGTCTGTATGCGGTTCTTGCAAGACACTAGTTCGATCGCGCCTGCAGTAAGTGGCGGCTCGTTTTAAGTGAAAACAATATAATCCCCAGATCATTTCCCTTTAGTGATGAGTCGAAAGAGAAAGATTTTTTTATTAAGAAGGGAGGTAAAGCTTGTATTATGTTCTATTACACTTTCTTACGCATAACATCTTATGTTACAAATAAATACAGTGAAGGATTTTTAGTAAAGAAATACTGTCTAGATCTGTTTTAGAACAGCTACAGGTAAAAAATAGGATATCAACAAGATGAGACTGATATCAAAATATTGTTAGCACGTTATGCGTGGGAGTTCCAGAATTGCACGACATATGACCGATTACCTACGAACATTTGATAAATTTTAAATGTGGCAATATATCATGCAGAGCACAGGCAACTTCACCTTTTTGACTATAAACTATATTGAAGAGTGAAAAGAAAATCTCCTTATCAAATATAAGACCTTACTTCAAGACCTACAGCAGAATTCACTGCTAAGTTTGGAGAAACAGTGAAGTTGACAAGGAATCGAGATTTTTCTGAAATCAATTTGGCTTACAGCCGATAGAAGATACTGAACGTTTATAGCTTGAATTGATAAATCTACAGAACAGCACGCCACTCAGATTCCAGCGAAATCAGGAATCGAACTGTTCGTAATGCTGCCTAAGTCAGAATTTCCAAATATACTCTTTGCTTCCATATATACTGTATGTGCTTGAGGCAGAGTTTAATACAAGAAAGAAGTGTAAAAGCTTTCAATGTACAGAAAGGGCTCAGAAGTAAGTTTTTTTCATCTGCCGTAACATTAAAAAATTACTTCCTTGAATTTGTGACTACAGGCTATTACCTTTCTGAGAACAGAGGATTAGGCCTACTCTTTAATGTATAAAGACTTGTAAATTCTCGCGTTCTATGTTTCAGATAAGACATATAATAAGAAATATTAACAAATAGTGTAATAATAAATAAGTGTTGCAGCTATATTTGTTGTATTTTGAAAAGTACGAAGTGAAAAATTGAGTCTGCCGAAATGTACTTTGGTTATACAGATTGTCCCATTGTGTATGCCGTAGAATAGCAACTAGCGGTGAAGAAAACATTTATCTTCTGCACTCAGTAAATTTTTAATGTGCCAGTTGATTTGAACAGCAATAAAAATGAAATACAAATGCTAAATATAGATTTTCGAAATATAGATTACCGGTACAAATTTTAAATAATGAAATTTTCCATTTTGTTGAAAGTAAATTAGTCCCACGTTTGTGACATTAACAGTAGCAGCTTCCCCTTCGCTGATGGTAGAGAGTGTGAGAAGAGGGGGCCTATCAACCAAACTGAAATTGGGATTAGTCATGCAGAGGTCATTTTGAGAAAAACACAAAAAGCTTTTACAAATTGCATTGTACTTTCTTTAATCCGTTATTGTTAACATGTTTTGTATTGTTACCGTGCACATATCCATTTCTATTTGTCCTAAAAAGGGTTATTTTATTTAAATACAGAACTTATAGAAAAAAAGATTTGGAAACTTCTGACAAATCCTCTTTTTGATCTAGGGAAATTAACTTTCATCATCTTCTTCTTCTTCTTCCCTTCAAGTATTAGGCCAAATGGCCTGTTACGATCTCACAATTGAATTTTCAATCCAGCGGTTCTTTGGACGACCCGTTTGGACGATAGTGGAGCATGACTTTTGGGATTCTACTGTATCTCTATGCATGCGATGCAGATGATTTAGCCAGTTGTTCTGATAATGTTTTACGTGATTAATTAAAGGATCTAGTTGTAATTCTTCCATTATATCTTCATTGCGTTTGGGATCCCATTTCGTATATCCCGCTGTATATCTCATACATTTCATTTCATTAGCCGTTATTCTGCTTTCGTCTTTCTTCCTCAATGTCCATGCCTCAGTGCCGTAACAAAGTACAAGTCTCCACAAGGTCTTGTATAGGCGAATTCTAGTATGCCTTTGTACTAGGGAAGGTTTCATAATGTTGTTAATTATTGCCATTGTTTTGGTGTATTTAGAAATTTTCTGTGAAATGTCTACTTCATCGAAAAAAGATAATGTGTATCCGAGATATGTAAAATAATTTACTCTTTCTAATGTTTTTGAAACTAAACATATTTTGCTAGCAACAGGATATTTTCCGCAGAAGGCCATGATTTTAGTTTTTTCTTTATTGATTTTCATATCATATTTAATTTCAATTTTGTTAAAATTAAAAGTTGAACGTTGTAATTCATCTTCTGAGGATGCCACCAGAGCTAAATCGTCTGCAAAAAGTAATTAATCTAGTTGTGAATGTCTATTGAGTTGTATATATCCATGAGACAATTGTTTCCATTCTCTAATTATTTGATTTATATATATATATATATATATATATATATATATATATATATATATATTGCAACGGTGAAATGCCGCAGCCTTGTCTCACTCCTGTATGAATTTCTGTCCAATGCGATAATTTATTGTCACACCTTACTGCAATTAGATTTGTTTTATACATACTATATATGTTTGCTATAAGTTGTTGTGGAACATGGTCTGTAGCTAATACATTTAATAATTTATATCTGTTCACCCTATCAAATGCTTGTTCCAAATCAATGAAAATAATATGTGTTTCTAAGTTGAATTCCCGGTGTTTTTCCATCAATAATTTTAATGAAAGATATAAAAAATTTAAATGTATTAAAATGGTAATGGTATTAGCCTATATTACACTACTATTGTTGTATAATTGTTAAAGCACAAGATTATATTTATAAACAAGTTGACAAATTAATAACACACTATTCAACTGGGTCATCTTCATTGTGCCACAACTCACTCCCAGATTCTTGGAATGCTGTGTCATTTTGTTTAACAATGAATCTCGAAGCGCGTGAAACACTTCGTTGGAAAAAGGAGAATAGTCATTGGCAACGTATTTAGCCTACATAAAAATCTAAGGCATCATACTATAATACTATTAATACGGAATGCGCGCCTGTTTGAATTCTGAAGAAGGAAGAAATTTTATCAAGAAACTTTGGCCAGTGTATGGGCTGATGTATAAATTTGTAGAGCTAAGTAGCGAAATCCGATACCGTAAGCCAGCTGTACCTGCTGGCGGTAACATTGTGCATATTACTTATTACTCCGTACTGGTTGGATGATCGTTCATATCTGCTTAGACATCCCTACACATGAGATCAGCTGGTTGACATTATCTATGGATTGTTGTCCCAGGTATTATCGTTATTATTAGACAGCGGATGCGGGATGTCTTACCGTTGAATGTAGGTGCACATTTACTATATGTTACATTGTTTTTTCATTTAGACCATTGGCTGAACAGGTTTAAAACGTAAACAGACGACGTCAATATGCTACTGTATCTCCGTACAATCAGAAGGAAAAGAAAAAAAACGTACTGTAGTAGTACATACCTTGCAAGGTTCAGTCCTCGTCATCATTGATGCAATTACCAGCGTTTCAGTAAACGACGATATATTTTCGTAAATTGTCGAAGCTGAATCGTCTTTGCCTATCGCTTAAACAGCTTTTGTATCGAGAGAATTTCTGAAGAAAACCTGTAAAAGCGGGATCACTCAATTTCTTTAGAGGAATATTTGCACTGAGCATCATGTTGCACGTGTCGTTAGACCCGCACAACTAAATGATGATGATGATGACGATGATGATGATGATGATGATGATGTAGATGGTTCCTCAGATTTCATTTCAACGCTTTTCCTGTGCGATGTACTGTTGCAATGTTTCTCTATAGCCTGAGTTGTTCCGGTTTTTATTTCAATTTTACATACATTACACACGATATTTTCTTCGTTAATACATAAAATGTTACTCTCATACTTCTTAATTGCATTTCGTATCTCTGAGCGAATTTAACTTTTTGCCATTATGAATGGATCAGCACAACATATTCAACGCGTACTAAATACTTGAGCAGGATAACACAACTGCACACATTGCGTTGCAATGTTACTATGAACAGATCGGGGTTCATTCGTTTTGTATGCTACTGTACTCGTCAGGTACACAAAAGACGGACGGCGCGGCATGTGCCATATACTCTGATACGAAACAACTTCACTTTTCCTTAAGTCATCCCGCATCCATTGTCTAGTTATTAGCTATTATTATTATTATTATTATTATTATTATTATTATTATTATTATTATTATTATTATTATTATTGTTGTTGTTGTTCCTCAGTCGCTCGTCCCTTGCAAAAACGAGAATGACAACAAGAAGTTCTCTCGCTTGGAAAAGGCACTCGTATGGTGAACGTAATGTATTGTATAACTGCTTAACCCTCGGGTTATTGTAATGTGAACTGGAAAATATACACTTGGCTTTTACTTCTGTGATGTCGGAAGGTTTCAGATACTTGATCCGCCAGGGAAATTTTATGAAGAGCTTAATTTATAAAGCTTTTTAGCATGTTAAGTGAAGAACATACTTTTTTAATTAATTTTATAATTAAGTTTTTGAATCGATTCTGCTTCCCTTCTTTTCCTTTTAGCATAATAAAACCTTCCTTTCTTTTGTTCTGTGCACTTATTTGGTGCACCAATGTTACGCTTCAACTATTACCTCTACCGCCTTCTTATTATACAACGTCTCTGTAACTCGAGGCATATTCAACAGTACACAGCAGTGCTGCTTTTTAATACAGATCTGTTGCTAAGTGACATGTACTCTGTTTATAATTTGAGGTGTGGAAGTAAGAGAATAAAGGAAATTGTATTATTAGATAAAAATGTAATTCGAGATTTAAAAACTTTAATGATCAAGCCTACAAACAAGTTACAAAAAAAAAAAAAAAAAAAAAGCCGCCCTAAATAAAGGTTCGAATAGATCGGCCTACTAATCAATTCATAAAGAATAATCATTAAAACCAATTGTGTGACAATTTGAAAGGAAAAAGAAAACATTAAGATAAATGATACGAAAACATAGGAAATTATTTACAATAAATTTTGTTGGGTACAAATGATTACTAATTATAGCTAAGGATGATTTTAACACATGAGATCCTATGGTATCAATCGTTGCATCAGAAATTTTAAATTGTTTAAGTTGATTTAAAGTTTCTCGTGGGATCGTGCCACGGGCACTAAACATGAGCCCAAAAACTGTCCAATGTGTGATGTGGTATTGTGCTCCAAGATGCTGACAACAAGGCTCATATATGACTTGTTTTTCACGACACACCTCTTGTGGCTGTTGCTCATGCATCTCGAAACGGATTGTGGGATCAAGAATGACACCCTTATCCTTCTGCCGATCAATTATGATATCAGCACGTCTAGTGAGCCATCACAAGAGACGCAACCAATCTCCTCATAAACCTCATAGGAAGCATTCTGATGGATTGAAGATGAAATGAGAGAGCGAACCGTGTTTGTAGATTTAGGTATTTAACAGTGTGTAATTTATATATTTTGGATGATTTATTTTTAATGCATAATAACGTAGGTCATTTTAGTTTAAGAAATGACAAACACAGTTATAAATCAAGGCTTAGGTATACAGTTTATTTTCGAAATTTCAGGTTCAGTAACACCCAAAATAGTCACCTATATCTTGGCTCAAAATTATACATTAAACTGCCTGATAACTTAAAATTATTAATACTCTTGCTTTTAAATCAAGAATTCATAATAGCAAGTTTTAAATCCTTTATACTCAACTGATGAATTTTTAAATTTGAAAAACATGACCATATAATTGTGGGTTCTTAATATAGTACAATAAGTATTTACGATGTTAAGAACTTGAATTTTAAATGTTTGAAAACAAGACTGTATGGAGTAAATGGTTAATTATATATGCATTCTATTCTACTTCGAATTTTTAAATATGAAGATCGAAATTATGTACAGGGACATCATTTTATTTTTACTTCAATTATTATTGTACCTGAGTTTTTGAATGTACTTCACTCCCACCCCCTCTACTAGTAAACTCCCAACCGTCCTCCACACAGAACCAAGGCCGCGTATGCAGTCAAAGTCAGGAAACAGTACGGAGTTAGTGAGTATAGTACGTTCCAGAAATATGTTCACGTCTCTCAGTGACGAAAGAGCTTTCAATATTGAATCATATTTTCGTACAAGTACTGTCGTCCATTTGCCTACGTCGCATCCCGGTTTCCCCTACCCGCTTCTGCACGCCCCTCTGTCAATGTTAGTGGCTGAGCAGTCTTAGCTCTTTTCTGAAAACATTAATTTCTGTTAGGAATTGGAATTATTATAAAACTGTTTAAAATAACTTAAATAAAAGGGCCTCGTTAAGTAATTAACCATCACGTGATTTCTCCCCTTTCCACGACCCTGCGACAAAACCACTTGGACGGATAGTAGATAGCATGTCTGTGTAATTTTATCTTTTCGGATCGGGCAGAAGTGAAGATTGAATTTACAGTACGTAAGGTACTCTTTTACAGAGTAGGTACATAAGTATTTCAACATGAGTTACTAGTACGAAGGACGAAACTGCTAATTGGAATTAGATACAATAGTTTATAGTGCGATAATATGCAAGTATACCTGTATCGAAATGAACGGCCACCATTTTCAAAATTGTGTTTAAATATCCATATTTTGATAATTTTTCTATTTAACTTCATTCTCCATATTGTACTCTAAATGTGCTGTAGAGAGTATAATATACACTGCATAATGAATACGTCCCTATGGACAGCTCAGTTCGTGAGTAAAAACACTCATTGTTAATACTGTACTGTATTTTGGTTAAGCAAAAACCTAATGAAAATTATCAAACTCAAAATCGCGATATTTCCTAGTTCACGTAAATGAATGAACTACTTTTCTTCCCTCCTATGCCTAGTAAAGTGATTTGTTTGTTTTTTACGCCTGTATCATCGAACTCCAGTCGTGGAAGGGGGTAGCAAACAGTATTTTCGATTATCAACCGTTAATCCATGGGTATAGCCAGCTTAATATTAGAAATGTTAGTAAAACTAAAACGATGTCCCTGCAGTACGATGCGTTCGAGTCACGCTTGATCCGAAGAACGCGGAAGGAGTAAGCCTGTAGAGCGCGAGGTAAAACGAGGCATTTTAGATCCGTATCTCCGGCGTATTGCACTCACGTAACTTTCATTACTCAATGGCATGGAATTCAAAACACATTATTAGCTTCAGAATACTAGCTTATTAAAGAAATCATACTCCTGAATAGTTCATTCTTTACCTGTAACATTGTTTTTTTTTTTTTACTTTTAAAACTCAAGGACAATGGTATCTTACATACAACTTCAAATTAGTGTAATTCTGAAAATACTGAGATTAGGACAAATGTTTATATGATATTTTTGTACAGAATATCTTCGGAAATAAGCGCCGTAATGGACGGTAAATCATCGTGAATCACCCTGTATATTATATACCAACCTATTGCTGATATGTTTCGTGATTCTAATGTCTAGAAAGTTAATTTATTTGTTCTTTTTACTTTTGTGGTAAATATTAAATTATTATGCAATGTATTGAAAGAATTAGTGACATCACTATTTGTAATACTGTCGTCATACCTATATGATTAATGTATCGTTGATATACCGATTATAAATTAATATATTATGATCTTTTATGATTTTATTGATTGATTCATCTTCAATTTTCTGTAAAAATATCTCGGCCAATAATCCTGAAAGCGGGTTAACCATTGCTACACCTTTGTTTTGTTTATAAAATGTATTATTAAATGCAAAGTAATTTTGTTTAGTTACTATGTTAAGAAGTGTTATTATTTGTTCTATTTCTTATTTTGGTCTTTTTTATTAATTACCTATCCTTTTATTATGTCAATGGTTTCTGATATTGGTATGTTTGTATAGAAATTAGTTATATCCAATGGTAATATTTTTCTGTGATTATATACTGTAATATTTTGTAAATTATTAATTAATTGGGTTGTATTACCTATTGCATATTTATATTTGGGATTTATGCTGGTTTTTAAATATTGATGTAAAAATTTACTAATCCTATAACTTGATGTAGGTCTATCTATACAATTTGTGACGGGTCGCTTGGATAAATTTACTTTGTCGGTTTTTGGTAGTGTTTTTAATTTTGGAATACTGGGGTCCTGATTAATGTGTTTGTATATTGAATTTTTGGGAATCAATGAAGATGTAATGGAAAAATTACAACTAGAACCTATAATAAATCACGTAAAACATTATCAGAACAACTTGATAAATCATCTGCATCGCATGCATAGACATAGAATCCCAAAAGTCATGCTCCACTATCGTCCACACGGGAAGAGATCTCTTGGTCGTCCAAAGAAGCGCTCGATTGAAAATTCAACTGTGAGATCGTAACAGGTCATTTGGCCTAATACTTGAAGGGAATAAGAAGAACAAAAAGAAGGGAATCAAATTTTGAACTGATTTTAATGTTTCTTTTATTTCTTTTTTAAATAAATCGGTAGGGTCAGATTTCATTTCAGTAACATTATTCTGTTCTATGAATTCTATTTTTTATTAATATATTGTTCTCTCTCCATTATGACAACTGCATTACCTTTATCTGCTTTGATGTGGACTAAATTATATTGTTGGAATTTTTATTCTTTAATGTATTAATTTTCTTCATTTCTTTTTTAGCTTCTTATAAACCATTTTCGGTTTTGGGGTTGATTACATATTGATAGATTATTTTGACTGTTTGGTATCGTAAGAAATCTTTATTATCACTTACTTACTTACTTACTGGATTTAAGGAACCCGGAGGTTCATTGCCGCCCTCACATAAGCCCGCCATTGGTCCCTATCCTGAGCAACATTAATCCAGTCTCTACCATCATATCCCACCTCCCTCAAATCCATTTTATTATTATCCTCCCATCTACGTCTCGGTCTCCCCTAAGGTCTTTTTCCCTCCGGTCTCCCAAGTAATATGCATTTCTGGATTCGCTCATACGTGCTACATGCCCTGCCCATCTCAAACGTCTGGATTTAATGTTCATAATTATGTCAGGTGAAGAATAAAATGCGTGCAGTTCTGTGTTGTGTAACTTTCTCCACTCTCCTGTAACTTCATTCCTCTTAGCCCCAAATATTTTCCTAAGCACCTTATTCTCAAACACCCTTAACCTATGTTCCTCTCTCAAAGTGAGAGTCTAAGTTTCACAACCATAAAGAACAACCGGTAATATAACCGTTTTATAAATTCTAACTTTCAGGCTTTTTGACAGCAGACTGGATGATAAAAGCTTCTCAACCGAATAATAACAGGCATTTTCCATATTTATTCTGTGTTTAATTTCCTCCCGAGTATCATTTATATTTGTTACTGTTGCTCCCAGGTATTTGAATTTCTCCACCACTTCAAAGAATAAATTTCCAATTTTTATTTTTCCATTTCGTGCAATATTCTCGTCACGAGACATAATCATATACCTTGTCTTTTCCGGATTTGAAAGGCATGTTGGTCCGACAAGTTAACAAGTAAATGAAGATAAATATCATAGGTCTTTCAATAACTGTCTATTTTAACCTATTATGCATTAGGTTAAAAATAGACAGTTATTGAAGGACCTATGATATTTATCTTCATATTCCGGATTTACTTCGGAACCTATTTCTTTACTTGCTTCAAGTAAAATTCCCGTATTTTCCCTAGTCGTTTGTGGATTTTCTCCTCACATATTCACGTCATCCGCATAGACAAGCAGCTGATGTAACCCGTTCAATTCCAAACCCTCTCTGTTATCCTGGACCTTCCTAATGGCATATCCTAGAGTAAAGTTAAAAAGTGAAGGTGATAGTGCATCACCTTGCTTTAGCCCACAGTGAATTGAAAACGCATCCGAGAGAAACTGACCTATACGAACTCTGCTGTACGTTTCACTGAGACACATTTTAATTAATCCAACTAGTTTCTTGGGAATACCAAATTCAATAAGATCTTTATTATAACATGAACAATTTTTTATTATGGTTTCAGTTTCTATTATCAAATTATCTAGAGTTTTATTTATGTTTGTTTTGAGGATAATTGTGTTCATATCCATTGTTGAGTATTTTTCATTCTTCTGGTGTAAATTCGACCTTAGTGAAATTAATGATCCTATTTTGTTTATGTGAATTATGTTGTGGTGATTGCTGTTTGTTTTGTGACGTTATTAGATTTTTTGTTCATTTTTTTATATTTCATTTCCATTAATATTTCAATTTTGTCATTTATTTGTGCCTCAATTAAAGTCCAAATGCTTTCTATAGTGTTAGCTAGCTCCAAATGTAACTCATATAAAATGTTATTCATGTTGTATTTTTTCCTATACTTAAATTTGATCTCATTTGTGATCCAGTTTAATTGTGCTGTTAATTTTATTTTCAATGCTGCTCTCGCTTTGGTTTTATATTCACTCTGGATATTTCGGTACCACATTGTTTTCTAAACATTTACGATTAAAGTAAATGTTTGCAATGGTGTTACTCAATTTCTTCTTCAAATTTAGATATCTTTTATAGATTTTTGTGTGACTCACATTTACAAATGTTGAGTTCATTTTTTAAAATTCCTATAAGTCGAATACTGAATTAAAAAGGAATAGTAATCAATCATATGACTAATTTTAATATAAATAATGCAATTATAAATTTACATTATATTTTAAAAATTGTTAACTTTTTCGCCATTCATTGTGGCATCTTCAGACATTGATAAATAACGATATCTCATTTTAGATTTAGATTTAGATTTATTTAATAATAACATACATAAAAAACGCTACATGAAAGTACCCCGAAAGAGCAAAGCTCGTGTTCGGGGACAGTTCCGTTTTGATAGAAAGACTTGAAAATTACATACAATTTTACATTGTTCACCAAACATACCTATTTTTTCTGAATTAAAATTTAAGATTCTGATTACACAGATTATACATACCAGTAATTCACAAAAATAGAAATCTCTACTATTTCTAAAATAACATTTAAAATTCTTACACTAAGATCACATTCTTAAGAACAGTACATAGAAACATACATAAATATACAGACTTTGTAGACAAAATACTTAAAAAAAAAGGTCACATAAAGATGATAATAATAAAGTTAGTAATGGGAATATTAATAATAACTGAGTTAAAAAAAAGACGATGTTGAGATTGGTGATAGATTAATATTAACTTATTAGTAGTAGTATAATTAGTACAGGTTTTGTTGGTATAGCAACAACGATAAGATAGAAAAAATATACTTAGGATAGAAATAAACTTGTTTTACAATATATGGTACATAATAAAACAGGGAAGTCTGTCATATAATTTTTTAATTCTGGATCTGAAAATTTCAATCCTTGAAGTAGTCAATTCTGGATGAAATTTTATTATCGAATTATATAGACCTGGACCATAATTTGTACTGTGTAGTAAAGCAGCAGATGTGAAACATTTAAGTTCAACTAAATTAAGAATTTCATTTCGATGTAAAAATACATTGCATTAAAATTGTGGTGAACATTTTTACATAATATTGTAGTATAGATTGTTGATGTCAATATTAAAAAACACTAATAAGCGGTGAAACACTTAAGTGTAACAATTAAAATCAAAATTTCAATTATGCATATTTAATCGGAATTAAGTTAAGTAACCATATAATATTGCGCTAAAATAAATGTATATGAATACTGTTAATCAAATGCGTAGCCCATATCACTTGTATTACCATATTAAGAATAATTAAAAGGAATGCAAAAATTGTGTGTGACTGTGTTACGGACATGGAAAAATGGTTATGGACTACTATTTAAACGTGTAGAATTATTAACTATGAATACTTTTACGAAAACAAAATAAGACTAAATGACAACCAATCATATAAAAGCCATTTAATTGAACTACGATGTGACTATTTTGTATGGATGAGAAATTGTGCTATTATATATTACGAATCACTTTAATGAATAATAAATTTTGTATTTAAATGTGTTATACAATTCAAATGATGCGGTTATCAGTTGTGCTTTGGGGTCCACGAAAATACTGATTTATGCAAAGGCCGTCAGCTGTGTTAATAAGTTCGAGAACCACTAAAGTATTGTGTAAATGAATTTACTTACTTACTTACTTACAAATGGATTTAAGGAACCCGCAGATTCATTGCCGCCCTCATATAATCCCGCCATCGGTCCCTATCCTGTGCAAGATTAATCCAGTCTCTATCATCACATCCCACCTCCCTCAATTCCATTCCCATCTACGTCTCGGCCTCCCCAAAGGTCTTTTTCCCTCCGGTCTCTCAACTAACACTCTATACGCATTTCTGGATTCGCCCATACGTGCTACATGCCCTGGCCATCTCAAACGTCTGGATTTTATGTTCCTAATTATGTCAGGTGAAGAATACAATGCATGCAGTTCTGCGTTGTCTAACTTTCTCAATTCTCCTGTAACTTCATCCCTCTTAGCACCAAATATTTTTCTAAGAACCTTATTCTCAAACACCCTTAATCTCTGTTCCTCTGTCAAAGTGAGAGTCCAAGTTTCACAATCATACAGAGTAACCGGTAATACAACTTTCAGATTACACTGTTATAACTAGGCTAAGAAGTTCATACACTTGCATATATTTCTTCATTGGCTGCAGTTAATTGCTGATTAATTATCTTCAGAATCATTAACATTTACGCTTATCGAACCAAATATTATATTGCATATATTTGCATATTTTGGAATTTTTTGTGAATGTATAATATTTCATGATATTTATATTATTGTGACATATTTTCGCGTTTCAGCTCGTTAAAGCTATTTTTTGTTGCATAACTATGCATTGTTTGGATTCTTAAAATAATAGCATTACATTCTATTTTTGAAAACTGGTACTGAATGAAATTAATGTAACTAAAAAGTTTCGCTGTACACCTAGCGAATCTCGTGGTACAACGGTTGAGAACCAATGAAATGGAGAGTTTATTGCGTTGTCTCTCGGTTGGGCAAGATTTGGTGATTGCTTCAACTTTTCAATAATGAGTCATATGGTTCAACTTCTCAATAACAAAAATAAAAGTTTAATCTCATCTAGCTTTACCTATAATATTACTACATTTATTGCTTATTATTATTATTATTATTATTATTATTATTATTATTGTTATTATTAGCATTATTAAACACTGACAGCGGCAGAAATTAAAATTTATGAGACGTACAGCAGGCTACTCCAGAACAGATCATAAGAGAAACTCTGACATGAAAAAACTATACAAATGGAACCAATCATAGATAATGCGAAACTACAGAAGAAGTTGGATATCACATGTAAGAAGAATAAACCGTACCAGAATACCTCGTCAGATTATAAATTACTAACCAACGAGCAAGAGATCCTTAGGTCGACTCTTCAAACTTTGGATAGAGACTGGAATGGATGCCTAGGTTCAAAACTTGCAAGGATGATAATGGTTATGATTTTTATTATTATTTATTACATATTTATTAGCAATACTAGTATAAAAATAAAGAATTTTATTAGTGCATATTTATTGCCACATTTAAAAATTTTAAAGATATATTATCATATTTAATAAGTTTTGAGTGCATGAACTTCCTGGACCTAGAGATAATATATAACTTCGATATCATTACAGTCATATTTTGAAAATATTTTCAGTTGAAATTAACAGAATATAAATAATTAACGTCTTGATATTAACCTCTGAATGAAAATTACTACTGTTAGATATTTTATTTCTGTGCGAGATTACCATCAGTTGAGCGACGTTTTTCTACAGTAAACAGCATAAAGATTTTTCTCCGCAGATCCATGTGCCTGGATGGACAACTCGTGCTCACGAAGTGCTGAAAACCTTGACGCAAAGAAAGACGGAGCCAGCCGCAGCATCTTACAAGTTGGTTGTATATATGCTGCAGAAGCAGTCCACTGCCACGGTGCGCTGTGGCGGCTCATGCAGGTGATCATGACGTCTAATCCATGGTTTGCATATAAGAATAACGCATGGTGCAATAATTATAGTAGTTTTATAGAAATTGTAGCTAAACACACATAGCCTACTAAAAACTATTGTTGCCAAGCTTTCTTATAAATTCAACACAATCTTTTCAAGCTACAACAAATCCACCGGTAGCTGCACCACTTATTTATTATTACACTTTTTTAAATATTTGCCTTATCTGAAATACACAACGTGAGAGTTTACTCAGTGTTTATACCTTAAAGAGTATGTTTCTATTTTTAGAAGATATTATCCTTTATTCCTAAACATTCACAAATTCAAGGATGTAATTGTTTTACATTTTGCAAAAAATGAAATAAACTTACTCCTGAGATCTTTCTGTACGTTTAGAGATTTAACAGTTTTTTCTTGCATTAAAATCTGGTCCAAATTTGGAAGCATTATGTGGTAGCAAATATGGTCACTAGACAGAAGGCAAATAAGCGTAGATTTGGAAATTATTCTTACTTAGGAGCATAGCGAGCAGTTAGATTCTTCATTTCACTCAAATTCTAAGTGGCATGCTGTTCTGTAGATTTATGAATTCAAGCTCTAAACCTTCAGGAGCTTCTATTGGCTGCAAGCCAAAAGGATTGCAGAAACACTCCATTCCTTGTCCATTGTCACTATATCTCTAAACCTACCAGTGAATTCTGTTGTAACGTCTTGAAGAGCCCTATTTTTGATAAGGAGATTTTCTTCATCACAGTTTCTAATGAAGGAAAGTGGAAAGTTGTTTATGTTCCGTTGATACTGCCCCATCTATACTAATAATAAATCTGTAGCCGAAATTTTTCTGGTAATTTTCGATTTTAAAAAAATAATTTGTCCTAACATATATAATTAACCACCCTGAAACCGAAAATCGCTTTTTTTTAATTTTTGTTTGTATGTCTGTCTGTCTGTATGTTTGTTACCTTTTCACGCGATAATGGCTGAACCGATTTATATGAAAATTGGAATATAAATTAAGTTCGTTGTAACTCAGAATTTAGGCTATATGGCATTCAAAATATTTTATTTAAAAGGAGGGTTATAAGGGGGCCTGAATTAAATAAATCGAAATATCTCGCTTATTATTGCTTTTTGTGAAAAATGTTACATAAAAAACGTTTCTTTAAAAATGATTTCCGACAAGTGTTATTCTATGCAAAATTTTGATTGGACTGATATTTAAGGATATGCAAAACTTTTAAAATAACAATATAATACATTTTCACAGCCGCCTCAGATTATAGCGTTGTTGTTCCTGCAGTAACTCCTATATGCTAAATATAAATTTTTTGAGTATTTATTTCTAACGGGTGCAGCGGAGCGCACGGGTACGGCTAGTTTTAAATATATCTACAAATACTCTTAGCTGGTCGATCATATGTCGCACAATTCTGAAACTCTCACGCATAACGTGATGACGACATGTGATATCGGTCTCACCTTATTGATATCCCATTTTTTACTTTAGCTCTTCTAAAACGTTCTCTCTTGCAGATCCATACAGTATTATTTTACCAAAATTTTCGCCATGTTTATTTGTAAAATATCTTCTGATATTAAAATGGTATGCGTAAAAAGTGTAGTGGGACATAATACAAAATATGTAGCTATACCTTCCTTCTTAACAAAAAAGTACTTTTTTTCTCAGTTGTCAATAAAAGAGAAACGATCTGATCGGATTTTACTGTGTTTCACTCATAACGAGCCGCCGCTTACTGCAGACTCGAGCGAACTTACGTCTTACAAGAGCCGCACACAGACACTATAGCTTGTATAAAGTTCGTTCCACCTGACTGAGATTGTGTTGACAGTTTGAGAGCACGAGTTGCCCACCCATGTACCATGGGACAAGAACGATCATTTTTACTAGCGAATATAGGCTTAACCACACACAAGGACCTGCTACACAAATCCACGCGAAGTATTGCGTAAATAAATCCCCCCCTGTTATAATATATCACTCTGATGTCATTACTGCCATAGCTTGAAAATATGTTTGTATGACTATTTCGTTTATATGACGTCATTCCGTTTTCGACCAATGAAGTGTAACGAAATTTTGAATTCCAATCAATCATAGTCACACTTTGTGATAATTTCTGCAGCTATATTTATCGCTATCAATTTACCGCTTGGTCGTTCTTTTGCTTAGTCGTTGTCGCCAACTGTTTCCCCGTAAATTGATGATCATGAATACATTAAGATACAACTACACGGTTAAACATTTCTTTCAACTTTAAAGCAATGAATGCAATATTGATATTTAATAGTAATTAATATATTTACGAAGTGAACACGACATTCAAAGCGGCGCAACATGTAGACACAAAATCTTCATGCATCTTAATTGAACGTACTTTTTAAACCTGATTCTTTCAATATTCTTCCCAGATTGCACGCATACGAGATTGGAATAAGACAGCTGAAATTGGTCCTGCTCCCACAGGTAACTTAACCTATAATTGTAGCCTATAAAATTTGTATTTTGTGAATGAAATTAAACAATTGATGGAAAGACATATGTTCAAATTTATGTAACATCATCATGTAATTAATGCATTAATCAGGTTAATGTAATTACATTATAGGATTTTAAATTATATTATCATTTCAGCAGATAATGAAAATGTATTTATGTTATAATAATAAGAGAAAAGTGCTGTACATGGTAATTAACATTGTTAAACCTGTATTTCGCTTTTCCCAATTGGCATTACTGAATAATAACTTCGAATTTCTTTATTGCAGTAATCGATATTCATCCATTTCAACTTCACAATGTCTGAATAGGTTAAGTATTCGTAAATATACAATTATTAACATTTTTTGATCGAATTTTAGGGATATATTATTTACATTTTTATTTTATTCACGAAAGAGTCCTAATAAATGCCACTCGAGGTCTGAGATTTCCCGGACTATTACACTCTTACTACGTCATACTACTTTTGACCAATAAAACGGTACGAAAGGACGTATTTCAACCAATCATGGCTGCTTATCGCACAATTTTATCGCGTCCCTAGCATTTGTTTAATTTTATCGCGTCCATAACATTTGTTTAATTTTATCGCGTCCCTAGCATTTGTTTCTTTGTTTGCTAGCATTTGTTTCTTTGTTTGCCAACATTTGAAACTGCGCTGGTCTGGACGTCAAAAAAAAATATATATATAAAATTACAAACCACTCCAATTGATGCACAGCAGTTTCAAATATGACTCGCATTGGCATTCAAGAACAAGAATTAATAAAAATCACTGATCATACCTATGCATCTTCTGAAATCCGATTTACAAATAAATGAAGAGCACCATTTGGAAATCCTGAATAAGTTGAATACACCATGTAGGCCTAAATCAACGAGTTCCACTTCTATTACGCACACGTCCAATATAACATCAATTGAACCACCAACCACATTCAAATTTGAAAATTGTACATTCAATAATTATTCCTTTTAAAATTATTCATGTTTATTTTTTATGTCATCGTCGTTAATTAAAACTTTTCTAACACTTGTGTATATTAGTTAGGTTATGTTATAGATTCTGCTACCGGTATATGATATTATGGATAGTCACGTATCAGAGATTGTTTAATATTAAGATTTATTGAAAATCATCTGTCAAGTGACGTTGATTACTGGGATTCGGATAATTGAAGTGGAATGTTGCATTTAATAAAAATGAAACTGAATCAACAAAGCCTTCTTGACTAGTAACATTGTCATCGTGTATAATAGATCGAGAACTTACCGACGAGAAGGCATTGCTCACTACTGCCATCTAGCATGCATCTAGCGTAATATTTGTAATGTTGAGATGGTACAATAATACATTTGAAGACAGTTGTATTTTCGTAAATCAATTAATATTTTATTGTATTGGAGTACTTCGTTACTTCTAATCTTTATATACTTTCTTCTAATCGTGTAATAGCAATTAAATCCCACTCGAGTTTTGATTTTCTCTAGATAAATCAAAACGTCTAGTGAGATTACTGTTGATAAATCCACTTGCTCGTGAATTCATCGGCAAATCTCAGATCTCTCGTGACATTACTACAGATAATTATCAGAAGAAATATCCTATGGAAAGTCTTCATATTGAACCCTGTGCGATATTTTCTATTGTTAGTTGTTCTGTCTCGAAATCTGGTTAAATATGTTGTAATTGAATCGAACTATGAGAAAATATCTCTCTGACATCATTACATTCTTACTTTGAAAATATTTCAGATGATAATTAGCACAAAATATATATAAAACGTTTTCATATTGAATCTGAATGAGAATTACTAATGCCAATTGTTCTGTTTCGAAGTTCTGTGAAGTATTATGTAGTGTAGACTATATGAATAGAACAAATTTCACTTTTATTTCATCACAGAATTTCACTATACATTTATTACACCACAGTTTAAGGAATTTTTCATGTGGTAATTAGCAGAAAATTTAAATATAATATATTTATATTATACTTTATACAATAAATCATATATCTAAGCTTGAAAACGCTGTTTTGCATATGAACTGTACCGTGAGAAAATATTACTATAATTTCAGAGACGTCCTTTGAACATATTTTCAGTTAATAACTTGTGGACAAATCAGATAGAACGGCCGCAGGGCATATCATTAAATTTTACATATACATTAATACTTACAGAAAACTTAACGGAATATTAATTCGTTTCCGGGAAATTGATATATCGCTTATTTATATAGTTTAGTGGTTTTGATCACTAATACCCACTAATTCCATGACCCTGATCATTAAAAGTAACATGTATTTCATTTGTCGCCAATAAATAACACATCGTTAATAACATAATCAGTTATCGGCATGGTGCATGTATCGAAAATGCAATTACATTTCACAAACAAGAACAATCAAACCTCTGAACCACAAAAACATACAGAAACGAGTATCACATCGTGCACCACTATTATCTAGCTTCAACTAGTTTGAATTCGAGGGACCGGAAACTAAAATCGACATGCGAAATGACTGATATTTTGATGTCAGAATTATTGTAATCGTAAAATATGGACTCTACTCTGGTTCAACTAGTAGTGTGTGGGGTCACAAGTTCAATGGATGCGGGTTCGACGGACAGGTTGAAATACATTTATCTCGCAGCAATAGGGACTGGCTCTGTCTTTCTAATGTATCAGTCCTGTGTTTTCTGAAGCGGAAGTGTTTTGCCACTCAGTTCACATTACAAGGCAAGCTCTCTTCTTATTAATGTCTGATATTGCATTACATAAATTGATGGAACGAGTAAAAGGGATACAATTCATCAAGGAAAAACAAATCGTAAACTGACGATTACTGAAATTAAACGTGAATCTCATAAAGGAAAAGCAACATAGGCTATCAGCTGGTAATTTTAATGTTAATGTCTATAAATTAAACATGTAAAATATTTAAAAATATATATTTTTATATTACTTATTCACAAAATTATTCTGTCCAGATATTCCGGGTTGCCAAAAACAGAGATACAATAATAATAATAATAATAATAATAATAATAATAATAATAATAATAATAATAATAATAATAATAATAATAATCTTTTATCATTCAGTCTGCTGTCAAACAATCTGAAAGTTAGAATTTATAAAACAGTTATATTACCGGTTGTTCTTAATGGTTGTGAATCTTGGACTCTCTCTTTGAGAGAGGAACATAGGTTAAGGGTGTTTGAGAATAAGGTGCATAGGAAAATATTTGGGGCTAAGAGGGATGAAGTTACAGGACAAGGGAAAAAGTTACACAACACAGAACTGCACGCATTGTTTTCTTCACCTGACATAATTAGGAACATTAAATCCAGACGTTTGAGATGGGCAGGGCATGTAGCACGTATGGGCGAATCCAGAAATGCATAATATAGAGTGTCAGTTGGGAGGTCGGAGGGAAAAAGACCTTTGGGGATGCCGAGACGTAGATGGAAAGATAATATTAAAATGTAATTGAGGAAGGTGGGATATAATGATAGAGACTGGATTAATCTTGCTCAGGATAGGGACCAATGGCGGGCTTATGTGAGGGCGGCAATGAACCTCCGGGTTCCTTAAAAGCCAGTAAGTAAGTAAGTAATAATAATGATAATAATATTAATAATAATAATAATAATAATAATAATAATAATAATAATAATAATAATAATAATAGAAAATACAGTAACTAATATTTATAACAGACTATCTGAATGTGCCCGGTTTAAATTTATCATGTAAGATTTATAAGCTTCAATTTTCAATCTGAAAATTATAGGCTGCAATTTATCCAAATTCCATTATTATTTCTTATTAAGACCATCATGATGACCGGATCAACAGACATGGAAACAAGTTTCATTCAACTGAATTTTAAGGATGTATATCTTTTACATGAGGTAAGTGACCATTAGGGATGAGAGTTAAGACACCAAACCTACGAAGTTAACTAAATCGAGTATTAAACAAGTCGTTTTGTTTACATCAACTCAGTTTAGTATAGGACTTGTCCAGAGCGATGCTCGATATAATCAGGTGGGGCTAGCCTCTCTTACCCGCGGAAAACGCAGTGCACTATAGTGCTCTCGTAGCTGCTAGCGGGTATGCTCTCTATCTCCTGTTGCACGACAGTGCACACGGGACAGTACCGCGTACCCATTGCACATTTCAGCAAGTGCTGACGACCACTCCTCTAGAGCAAAGTTAATAAGGAAATGTGATAGTGCATCTCCTTGCTTTAGCCCACAGTGAATTGGAAACGCATCTGACAGGAAGTGAATAATAATAATAATAATAATAATAATAATAATAATAATAATAATAATAATTATTATTATTATTATTATTATATTATATTATTAGAATCGTAAAATGTAAACCTATTTATCACATATGAAATCTATTTTTTTAATATGGAGAATCAACACTTTATGTAAGTTATCATTAAAATTTTGATCTGACAACGTTTGAATATCCTCTGATATTCAATTAGTATGAAAATCCAAAATATAAAGTTAAATACATTATGTCATTATCAATAAATTGTGTATTTAATTTTTTTAATAACAAGTATTATTTTGACGTCTGTGAATAATTTTCGTAGTTAAGAGAGGAGTTAAATAAGTAATTGTTAGTACGATTGTCAACGCCTGTACATAGTTTCAGTTGCTGAAATGAAACATCATGAAAGAGTGAAATTTTCAATTTACTGGTGCACTCTGTATAGTAATAAAATCCTAAAATATATTCTCTGTATCTGTTAATGGGTAGAGAACAGAAATTTTAGTTTCATATTTGAAAATTATGCATGTTGATTCTCGAAACAATTCGATTATATTTCTGAGTACTCAGATATAAAATTTATACAAACTCATTTTGGAAATGGGAATGTGAAGAGCAAAAGTTATCGCAATCGTTTGTAACTGAATTTTCGAAAGCGTTCATCTGAATTTAGTTTTTTAAAAATATCGATAGTAAATACATTAACAGGACAATATTCGCACAGGTGATATTTTCTGTTATGAAATTGTATCTCGCCTACGTAGGCAAAGCTTTGAATATGAACAAAGTTATTAGCTGCATCAAAAACTCAATCAATCGGCATAGAGGAACATCTGGTGTTACACGAGTTATCCGTAATTCCATTTTCACGTGCTGGGGCTGTGAACATACATCAGCCGAACGAGACAATGATGAACTTGGGTCGGAGGTGCAAATCCTGCACGCAAGGCGATGAGTTCTAAGGGACAAAAGCTCCGATTTATACCCCCACTGCAGTGTTTTATTGTACGACGGTTCAAATGGAATCCGATCCCTAAATCAATGTGGAGAGTTAGGAGCAGTGGGGAGGTGCTGTAAGTAATGCATCATAGAGTTAGTTCACATTGCACCAACTTGAATTCACAGTAAATTTAGATAAACGAAGGTATTACTCAGTACACTTTATCTTAGATTGGTTTAGACTTATAACGACATTACAAAAGATGAGGTATTCAATAAAGAAGCAAAATATCAGTAATGTCCAATGCAACCGTATATTTTAATTACAATTTTATTACAATAAGTGCATAGATTAATTTCACTTGAGGGGAGAGGATGGTATTTTTTAAAACTTTTTTCCTATTTGGTGTAAAATATTAATTTTTTGTATGTAAAGAGCTCATAGCTGTGGCAACTCAACCAAATATAAATATTTTGGGGAAAAAAAAATTATTTGGGGGCCCAAATTTGAAAAAAAATTACCCATTGCAGAATTATACTAAAACCGATATATCTAAACCATGTTTAAAAATAGATTCAAACAGTTTCATCCAATGTATTTGCAAAAATTTGTTCTACAAACTGTCTGTAACAGAATTTTGATATTAGTCCCTATATTTGTAAAATAAACAATCAAATTTTAATAACAATTTTCTGATTTCCTTTCTTGCAAACAAACGGACGTATTTTTTAAATTAAATCAATTAACAAACTTCTGTTACAGAGAAAAGTTTCCTAATAGCATAAAGAATGTGTGTTCTAAATTTCATGCACGTATCTTTAATAATTCAGAAATTATATATCATTTTTGTCTGGCAATGTAGCAAAAAAAAAAATGAAGTTACTGGAAACCGATAAAAGCGGGCGTGTGATTAAAAAATCCATAGCGCAGGAAGTTTAAAAATGACGCCTCAACATCCGATAAGGGCACAAATACTCACAAAATGTTATGCTATGCATTCCACACATATCACAGGGTATTTTAAAGATTTTTTTCGAAAATTTATTCACTTTTCACCAAAAACTACCATCCTCTCCCCTGAAAGGAACATTTACATGAACACACATGAAAACAGTTATAAATTTGCTAGAAAATTAAAGTACAGGCTCCGGCATTTAGTTCTGGCAAGTTTCAACATGCTATTGTAAAGCGATTATACTTAATTACTGGTTTTTAAGGAACCCGGAGGTTCATTGCCGCCCTCACATAAGCCCGCCAGTGGTCCCTATCCCGAGCAAGATTAATCCTGTCTCTATCATCATATCCCACCTCCCTCAAATCCATTTTAATATTATCCTCCCATCTACGTCTCGGCCTCCCCAAAGGTCTTTTTCCCTCCAGCCTCCCAACTAACACTCTATATGCATTTCTGGATTCGCCCATACGTGCTACATGCCCTGCCCATCTCAAACGTCTCGATTTAATGTTCCTAATACTTATGTCAGATGAAGAATACAATGCGTGCAGTTCTGTGTTGTGTAACTTTCTCCATTCTCCTGTAACTTCATCCCTCTTAGCCACAGATAATTTCCTACGAACCTTATTCTCAAACACCCTTAATCTCTATTCATCTCTCAAAGTAAGAGTCCAAGTTTCAGAACCATACAGAACTGGTAATATAACTGTTTTATAAATTCTAACTTTCAGATTTTTTGACAGCAGACTAGATGACAAAAGCTTCTCAACTGAATAATAACAAGCATTTCCCATATTTAATCTGCATTTAAACTACGAATATGATATATATTATATCTTAATATTGTCTACAATCAGATATCTTCTTCTGCCTCGAACTCTTTTCCCGTTCACCATTCCTTCCAGGTCATCCTTCAGTAGGCAGTTTCTTCTCAGCCGATGACCCAATGAATTAATTTTTTTTCTTTGTGATCAGTATCAGAATCATTCTTTCTTCACCCACTCTTCCCAACACAGCTTCATTTGTTATTTTATCTGTCCATTTCACACGCTCCATTCTTCTCTATGTGCACATTGTAAATGCTTCAATTTGCTTTCCTTTACTTCGTCGTAATGTCCATGTTTCTTCCCCATACAATGCCACACTCCACACAAAGCACTTCACTAGTCTCTTCCTCACTTCTTTTTTCAGAAGTCCCCAGGATATGCTCCTTTTTCTATTGAAAGTTTCCTTTGCCATTGCTGTCCTCCATTTCACTTCCTGGCAGCAGCTCATGTTACTGCCTATAGTACATCCCAAGTATTTGAAGCTGTAAGCTTGCTCTACTGCCTCATTTAGAGTTCGCACGTTTTCCTTCCTTATTTTCCTTCCGAAAATCATGGTCTTCGTATTATTTTAATTCATCTTCATTCCATACTGCTCACAGCAGTCATTTAGCGCCAGTAGCATTATCCTTTAGTATCGTCTCCTGTTCTGCTAACAATGCCATATCATCAGCAAATCTTATGCACTGTATTCTTCTTCCTCTTACTATCACCCTTTCTATGCTCGGAAAACAGTTCTTCACTTAATCTTCAAAGTAGATGTTGAACAGGGTAGGTGAAAAAGAGCATCCTTGTCGTACACTTGTCCCTATTTCACTTCCCTCTGATATTTCTTCTCCTATCCTGACTTTGTCGCGTTTTTTCATATGAAGATTACGGAACAGTCTTCTCTCTTTCTAATCCACACCAATTTTCCTCAGAATACCCATCAGTTTATTCCAATGTACTATGTCAAAAGTCTTTTCTAGGTCCTCAAGTACTATATGCACTCCTTTATTTTTTTCTAGGTATCTTTCGCTGATTGTACACAGGAGTCCAATTGCATCTCTCGTACCTTTTCCCTTCCTGAAGCGAAACTGCTCTTCTTTTAACCGTCCTTCCACCTTAGATTATAAACGTCGTTTCAGTATTCGCAGGAGAATCTTCGCCGAGTGCGATATCAGGCTGACAGTCCTGAACTCGTTACATTTCTTAGCATTATTTTTCGTCGGCTTTAACAGCACATTTTTTTTTTCGTAAAATCTTCAAGTCATTCGCCTTTGTCAATCATTGCGTTGCATAATGCTATAATTTCCATCTTGTCTTCACCAAAGGATTTCAATAATTCAATGGGGATTCCATCAACTCCTGTTGCTTTCCCGTTCTTCATTTTCCTAAACGCCATTTCAAATTAAAAACAAAGTGGTGGACAGTGATGGTTGGAGAGGGGCAAGGCATGAATTCCCTACTTGCATTCCTGACTTCCGCTTAATCCGAAAGGTCGATAACCCGAAATGGACCTTATAGCCTATTACTACGCGTACCACCACTACTTCCGCCGCCGCCACCACCACCACCACTATCACCACAAATTTAAGCCTGGGACTCATAAAAAATTGAAAGTAGAGGGTTCATTATTGAAAAGCAATGGAGAGACAGGTTTTCCGCGCCGTGGCGTCGTGGACTAAGGCATCCTATCTAGGACTCTCGTTACGGAATGCGCGCTGGTTCGAGTCCTCATGGGGGAAGAAATTTTCTCATGAAATTTCGGCCAGTGTATGGGACATTTGCCATCCAGTATCGTGATGCACTTGGGGAGCTACGATAGGTAGCGAAATCAGGTTGCGAATGCCAGCTATAACGGCTGGGAGAATCATCATGCTAACCATACGATACCTCCATTCTGGTTGGATGATCGTCCACCTCTGCTTCGGCATGTGGGCGTGAGACCAGCAGCCGGCTGGTCGGTCTAGGCCCTTCACGAACTGTAGCGCCACGGATTATTATTATTAATGGAGAAACAGGTAGTTTTAGCAAGACTTACAGAATAGATACACTTAGTAACAGGAAAGTATCAAGTCAATAAGATCCTTAGTAGTAAGCATTAACGAGTAATTTTTTTTATTAGCCAACACAAGACATTTAGAAGTGCCCAAACACCGTGTTCGTGTCGTTAGCATGGTATAAATTTACATAAATTACTAGTTGCTGCAAGGAAAGAATTAAATTACACTTCACATTATACTTTTTATTTAAATATATCAGAGCTGCGAGAGATGTATTTCAAATTCTGTATAGAAGCAGAATGAATTCGAATGTAATATCAAAGGGCATATTGATTTTCCCCGTTGAACGTGTTCGCCATATCGCTGGCAGCTCCTGTGGAGATATGCTTCCCTGCAGATCACACAGAGATAACGGTCGGCGGATTTTCGACTACAGAGCGAATATCGAGATGAGGTGCATCCCCGAGGTGCCGTCACGTTTTCGTCGTCGGAATCTGACCGTATGTTTGAGACCGCAGAAGACTATGATAACGCCATCACGGTGGTGCTGATGACAGAGATCAATCCGCTACGCTGTCTTCACGAGATCTTCTCGAGGAATCAATCTGAATGGCTGTGCCTGATGCAAGAACCTCCACGATTATGGTACCGGTACATCCAGATTTTTATAGTTTTAACTGATTGACATGTACTAACCAACTAACTGACTCGCTGACTGCATTATTGACTATATAAATGAGTGACTTGGTACCATTTCATTTACTTTCTAAATATCAACGAATTATTGATGTATTTATTTATTTATTGACTTATATTTGACGTTGGCCGTTTGTCTTATTAACTAAAAATATGAATGACTGCTTCATTCACCCAGAGATTACCAACGGATTTACAGAGTAATTAGTAGACAGAGGATGCGGGATGACTTATCGTTGAATAAGATGCACATTTACTATATGTTACATTTTTTTCTTTCAGACCATTGGCTCAACAGGTTTTAAACGTAAACAGACTATGTTAACATGCTACTGTACCTCCGTACAGTTAGAAGGAAAAGAAAAATGACGTACTGTAGCACATACCTTGCAAATTTCAGTCTTCGTCATCATTAATGGAATTACCAGCGTTGCAGTAAACGACGATATATTCTCGTAAGTTGTCGAAGCTGAATCGTCTTCGCCTATCGTTTAAACAGTTTTTATATCGAGAGAATTTCTGAAGAAAACCTCTAAAATGAGGATTACTGAATGTCTTTAGAAGAATATTTGCACTGATCATCATGTTGCACATGTCTTTGCAAAACGTTTCATTTAGACCCGTACAACTAAATGATGATGATGATGATGATGATGATGATGATGATGATGATGATGATGTAGATGGTTCCTCAGATTTCATTTCAACGCATTTCCTGTGCGATGTACTGTTGCAATGTTTCTCTATAGCCTGAGTTGTTTTGGTTTTTATATTAATTTTACATACATTACACATGATATTGTCTTCGTTAATATAAAATGTCACTCTCATACTTCTTAATTGCACTTCGTATCTCTGACCGAATTGAACGTTTTCCCTTCGACATTATGAATGAATCAGCACAAAACTATTTAACGCGTACTAAATACTTGAGCAGGATAACACAGCTGCACACATTGTGTTGTAATATGGCTATGAACGGATCGGGGTTCCTTCGTTCTGTACGTTGCTGTACTCGCCAGGTAAAAAACGAACGACGCGACACGTGCCATATACTCTGATACGAAACAACTTCACTTTTCCTTAAGTCATCCCAAATACACTGCCTGGTAATTGGTCTCATTAATTAATTTACTTACATTTAATTTTGACCGATTGCCATATTTACTATACTGATGAATGACTTACTGTTTCAATCACTAAGAGATTACCGAAGGATTAACAAAGTAACTGGTTCCTATTGATTTACTTATTGAATTACATTTTATGTTTGCCGATTGCCTTATTGACTCAGTATTTGATTTGACTTACTTTTTATGTTGGCCAATTTGTTTGTTAACTACTCGTATAAGAGTGAATGGCTTACCGTTTCATTTATCCACTAAATACCAAAGGATTAACAAGGGTAATTAATTAATTTATCGATTTAAATTTTATGCTACCAGAATTCCTGACTAGAAAAATGAAACGACTTACTGCTTCATTCACTCAGAGATTACCAACAGATTAACGGAGTAACTAGTTCCAATAATTGATTTATAAACTTACATTTTATGTTGCCCGATTACCTTATTAACTAGAAATATGAATAACACCGTTTCATTCATTCACTGATTACCAAACTATTAACGCAATTATTGGTTTATATTTATTTATACAGGGTGTTGAAAAATACAGGGCATAATTTCAGGTATGTATTTCCCACATGTAGACAATCAAAATAGTTCATTACAACATGTGTCCGGAAATGCTTTATTTCCGAGTTATGGCCTTCACAACATTGAAATTCACCGGAACGTTTTTCTTTCCGCACGTCGTTGCCGTCAAAGGAGACATTAAGAGGGCACTCTGACAGTTCATTCCGAGGCGAAGGTTACATTCAGTGTTGTGTAGGCGTTAAACTGTGCGACATGTATTCAAATCAAGAGCTGGTAGAGATACACTTCATGTACGGTAAGGCGGACGGCAATGCTGCGCTGGCTCGTCGTTTGTACCAGGAGAGGTACCCACAGCGACAGTGTCCAGATCGGAAGACATTTGTACGTCTCCATTACCGTCTGTGCGGTAATGGAAAATTTAACTCTCCTGGTTTGGGAAGGGGACGACCAAGATGTACAACTCCAGAAGTACAGGAGGAGATTCTGGAGTCTGTGAACATGACTCCTTCTATCAGCACACGAAGGGTAGCGTTGCAAGTCAATGTTCCTCATATGACTGTCTGGAGACTGTTGAAGAGTATCAATTGTATCCTTATCATTTACAACGTGTACAGGCCCTGTCACCAGCAGATTACCCTGCACGAGTTAGGTTCTGTCAGTGGTTCTTGCAGCAGTGTGATGTAAATCCGAACTTTCCTGCCTTAGTATTATTTACAGATGAAGCACAGTTCACACGAGATGGCATAACAAATTTCCACAATCAGCATGTATGGGCGTATGAAAACCCTTGTGGAGCTGTACCATCTCATCACCAGGTGCGGTTCTCCCTCAACATGTGGGCCGGTATCATTGGTGATCGATTAGTTGGACCCCATGTACTTGTAAACAGACTTACGGGGCAGGCGTACACAAACTTCCTGGAAAACATCATACCTCATGTTTTAGAACACACTCCACTGATCAATCGTCAACACATTCACTTCTTGCATGATGGCGCTCCTGCACACTTCAGTCGTACGGCTCGCCGGTACTTGGATCGAAGGTTTCCTGATCGGATCGATGGAAAGGTAGAGGTGGCCCAATTGCTTGGCCTCCACGCTCACGCTCACCTGATCTGAACCCTCTCGATTTCTACTTGTGGGGCCATTTAAAATCATTGGTTTATTCGTCTCCGGTGCCTGATTTGGAATCCCTTCGGAATCGAATTGTGGCATGTTCTGAGGACATACGCAATACTCCTGGAGTTTGGGATCGTGTTCGCAGGTCAATGAGACATCGATGTGAGGTCTGTATTCAAGCAGGAGGTGGACATTTTGAACATCTTCTGTAATGACAACGACCTGCAGAAAGAAAAACGTTCCGGTGAATTTCAATGATGTGAAGGCCATAACTCGGAAATGAAGCATTTCCGGACACATGTTGTAATGAACTATTTTGATTGTCTACATGTGGGAAATACATATCTGAAATTATGCACCGTATTTTTAAACACCCTGTATATTGAAATACATTTTAGCTTGACTGATTACTGTTAATGACTAGCTCACTGTATAGCTATCAACCTGGTTTACTTACTGAATTACATTACTGCTATAATAATTATTATTATTATTCATGTTATTTAACAATCCAAGAAAAATATAAACAATTTCTCATACAGGGTGGAAGAGAAAAATTCCTACACATTTTCAGAGAGAAAAGCTCAAGCTGTATGTAACAAACAAGTGAAATGCCATATTGGTGGAAAGTTAATAGTTTTCTCAGGAAAAAATTGTCCCCCCCCCTAAATTTTTAACGCCTCTTATTCGGTAATTATTGAGAGTAGTATCGTGATTTTTTTTCTATGTCGATAGAAAATCTAATTAAGAATCATTATTCCCTCTGGTTATTTCAGTAGCGTGGACGGTTTGGTGTGAATTTAATTTAAAAATCTTCTAATTTGAAGTCACTGAACGAAGCGAGTAGATTGCAACGTCGTAGCCAGAGGGGGATGTAGGAGGTAGTTCACCTAACGTGACAGACCTGATTTCGTTGACTGCTTACATCTACGAGAGCTATTCATAAAGTAAATTCCGTTTTCATATGGCGTGCGTTATAACAGAGACAGTGGCGCCGCTCTTGCAGTGGAGTGTACTTTGAAGCAGTACGCGTCGAGCAGGGGAAGAGTCAAGGTCATGTCTTTGTTCCTCTCTGAGCCACATGCTGTCAAAATGTGTGCTGCAATCGCAAGTTCCGCCAGGTGTGAGATATGTTCGGAAATAAGATTTCTTGTGGCCAAAAACAGTAAAGCTAGTGAAATCCATCGCCAACTTTCTGAAATGTTTATGGGCCAGACGTAATGAGTAAAGGTGGTGTAAGACAATGGTGCAGTATGTTCAAAAATGGGCGAATCAATGTCCATGATGAAGAGAGAAGTGGTCGACCGAGTATCGTGAATGCAGATCTGATTCGTTTGGTTGACGAAAGGTTTAGAGCAAACCGCAGGTTCACCATGTCGGAGCTTAGTGAGGATTTTCCACAGATTAGTCGTACTCTTCTGTACAAAGTGATTACCGAAGATTTGGGCTACCGGAAACTTTCTGCCAGATGGGTGCAACACTGTCCTTCCTTGAGCGTTCCGAAAGAGAAGGTGATGCTTTTCTCGATCAGATTGTGACAGGAGATGAGACTTGGGTGCGGTATGTGAATGCAGAAACAAAGCTTCAATCAATGCAGGGGGCCATACTCACTTCCCGAAAAAACCCCACAAAGTGTCGTGCAACACTTTCCACGAGGAAACTCATGGCAACTGTCTTCTGGGACACAAAAGGAATTTTTCTACTGAAGTTCTTGGAGAGGAATGCCACAATTAACGCTGATCGTTACTGTAACACAATAACAAACTTGAAAAGGGCCATTCAAAACAAACTTCGTGGCATGTTGAGCTCTGAGGTCACTTTCCTGCATGACAATACCCGGCCGCATACAGCGCGTCGTACTGCGACCAAACTGCAAGAGTTCAACTGGAAGGTATTGGATCATCCTCTCTATAGCCCAGATTTGGCGCCTAGCAATTCCCATCTCTTCATGCACATGAAGACGTGGCTTGGCTCGAAGCGCTTTGACGATGGCGAAGAGTTGAAAACCAGCGTCGTAGGTTCGCTTCAGTCGCAGGTGGCCAAATTCTACGATTGCGGAATTTCAAAGCTCGTCAAACCCTACGACAAGTGTCTCAATGTGACTGGAAACTATGTGGAAAAATAAACTAGAGTGTATACTTTCAAACGTATTGTAACGCACTTCTGAAACGTCATTCACAGATTTGTAAAAAATAAACGGAAGTTACTTTATGAATAGCCCTCGTATATTACGAGAAGAGATACGGGTGTGCTAGGGGCGATGTTCCCAGACTGCTGAAACTTCGGACTAAATTTTCTAATTAACCGTGCATTTTATCACAAAATGTAATATGGGTTTACTATTTATTTACGTATACCCCATCGTCTCTTTCAATGTAGGATTATTTCACCTCCACTCTGTATTTATGTATTTGTATTTGACTGCCAGAAGAATACCCCATATTCCGCCGTTTTGGCTATGTGGAAAGCGTGTTCAGTTCCCATTCAGGCGGTGCTGGCGTGGATAATAAATTGAAGAGATTGTGCTTCAATATATGGAACTACATGTTTTTTCAATGTCTTGTGCCATCTTTGTTGTCTCTGCAGTATCATGCACCGTGCTCACAACAAGTCCAGGGAGCTCAGCAATGCGTGCACGACAAGTGTTGGGCCATACTTTGCCATATACTACATTAGATTATAAGTCGGAGGAAAGAAAAAGGTTAAACAGAAGAAGAAATAAAAATGCTTCTATAATTGCTAAATTGAAATAATAATAATAATAATAATAATAATAATAATAATAATAATAATAATAATAATAATAATAATAATAGTAATTCTTTCTTTCTTTCCCTTACTTTAACCTCTCCCTTTTAGGTTTATTCACACGAACCACGCCACACGGGCCTTACAGGGCCGCGACTAATAATAATAATAATAATAATAATAATAATAATAATAATAATAATAATAATAATAATAATAGTAATTCTTTCTTTCTTTCCCTTACTTTAACCTCTCCCTTTTAGGTTTATTCACACGAACCACGCCACACGGGCCTTACAGGGCCGCGACTAATAATAATAATAATAATAATAATAATAATAATAATAATAATAATAGTAATTCTTTCTTTCTTTCCCTTACTTTAACCTCTCCCTTTTAGGTTTATTCACACGACCCACGCCACACGGGCCTTACAGGGCCGCGACTAATTATAATAATAATAATAATAATAATAATAATAATAATAATAATAATAATAATAATAATAATAACAATAATAATAATAGTAATTCTTTCTTTCTTTCCCTTACTTTAACCTCTCCCTTTTAGGTTTATTCACACGACCCACGCCACACGGGCCTTACAGGGCCGCGACTAATAACAATAATAATAATAATAATAATAATAATAATAATAATAATAATAATTTCTTTTAAGTTGGTTATTTAACGACGCTGTATCAACTACTAGGTTATTTAGAGTCGATGAGGTTGGTGATAGCGAGATGGTATTTGGCGAGATGAGGCCGAGGTTTCGCCATAGATTACCTGGCAGTAACCTCATGGTTGGGGAAAACCTCGGAAAAACCCAATTAGGTAATCAACCCAAGCGGGGATCGAACCCGCGCTCGACCGTAACTTCAGATCGGCAGGCAGGTGCCTTCATCGACTGAGCCACGCTCTTGGCTAATAATAATAATAATAATAATAATAATAATAATAATAATAATAGTATCTGTAACTGTCTCACCTACCAAATGACTGAATTAATGACCCACTGATTGATTTCCTGAATGGATTATTTACTTATGTATAACTTGAATGCTGTGGCGTGCTGGCTTACTTATTAATTGATTAAAATAATTAACTTACTGAGACATTTATTAATTAAATTACTGTCTGAATCATCCATGAAACTAGTTTACTGAATGACTTGTCGTTTTGTTTGACTGACTGAGTTTACTGGCTGATTGACTTACTAGTTTTATGACTGACATTATTTTCTGATTTATTAAATAACAGACTGATATATAGGTTGAATAATTCAATTACCAGCTGTCGGATTGAATTACTTGCAAACTGATTAATTTGATACTTAATGACAATTTATGCTCGGGAATAGCACATACAGGACAAATGAATTACTGGCTTTCCGATTCACTTACTATTAAGTGATTGCTGACAGGGACATAATAGGAGTTAGACATGATCTAAACACGTGTAGGGGAGGGGGAAGAGTCTTCCTTTCGTCCACCGTTACAGAGGAGATGGTATCATTCATGGCCTACTGCGCGGAACAGGTTTGGCTCAGATTTTTCCACACATGCGCAGAGGGGAAGGCACTTACTCCCTTCCGACAGGCTGTACAGAGATGACGCTATTATCATAGTCTTCTTACTTACGGATTGATTTTAAAAGTAACTTATTTATTTTAATAACGTAATTACTGATTAAACGATTCAGTGACTGGTTGCCTGGCTGTTTACTCTCTGGTGAGTGAAACAATATGTTTATAAGAAATTAACATCACTGACATTGACCAAATGGCTTACTGATTTACCCTGAGTGACTAGATTATTATTGGCACAATTAGGTTACTACTTATTAATTACTGAAAGAGTAGCTTATTGACTGAATATTGAAACAGCTTATTCATTCACTCAATTTTTCGAATCACTTACAGATTATACATATTAATGATTCACAGACTTCATGGCTAATTAACAGACTGAATTATTTTCAGTAAATTGCACGTAAGATTGGTCAAATATAATAGTTAACACGCGAGAGGTTGCTGAGGCTAATGTAGCATTGCATTTTTCCTGTTATAACTTTTAAAAGGGAAGAAATATCAAGCCGAAGTGGGAATACGTGTTTTCTTAAGACTCAGATTTTTATTTTGATTTATTACAACACTTACTTGCTTTGAAAGAATGTCCATACTTCCTTCAATACTTCCCGGCCGTATTACATTCAACTGGCTTCTTTACTGTAAAGTACATGTTTCTATTATATTAGAAAAAATAAGTAAGTATGTATGTATGTATGTATGTATGTATGTATGTATGTATGTATGTATGGATCCAAGAATTCTTAAAAGGTTGAACCCAGAGAGTTAGAGTAGGTCATGAAATATCGGAAATTGAAAATATAAGTTCCGGGGTGCCACAGGACAGCGTTCTGAGTCCATTACTCTTTATAATATACGTAAATGACTTATTCCAGAATATTACATCAAATATGAGGCTATTTGCAGACGACTGCATTATCTATAGAAAGATTAAAAATAATTCAGATGTAGATGCTATTCAAACAGACTTGAATAAAATTTATAACTGGGCGTTAAAGCATAGGATGAAAATAAATGGTTCTAAAAGTAAATCTATAACATTTTGTAAAACCCGAGAGGAAACTAGTCTTAATTACGAATTCAGTGGTGTTGTAATTCCGCAAGAACAATGTTGTAAATACCTAGGAGTGTATTTAAACTCCAAACTTTCTTGGGGAGAGCATGTTGATAATGTTACGGGTAAAGCATGGAGGGCACTTCACTTTATTATGAGAATCTTGAGAAAGCCTAGCCCCAAATCAAGGGAAATAGCATATCTAACGTTAGTGCGACCGTTAATGGAATACGGAACTACGTGTTGGGATCCCTATAGAATATACCAGATAAATTCCTTAGAAAGAATCCAGTATAGGGCATCTAAATTTGTCAAAGGTAAAAGAGAAGATGGAAACGATACGATAAAAGAACTTAAATGGGAAACTTTGGAAAACAGACGTAGGAAAACTAGAATAACATCATTGTATAGAGCACATCTAGGTCAGAAAGCATGGGTAGACTTAACGGCTCGGTTAGAAAAGCCAACGTACTATGGTAGGAACGATCATGATTTTAAAATCAAATGTAGGAAACAGAAAACGGATGTAGGTAAATTCTCATTTTTAAATAGAACTATAAATGATTGGAATGACCTACCTGCAGCGGTCTTTGACGACTATCCTTCCTTAAGGAGATTCAAGAATAATTTAAAAAGTTGTATATAAAGTGAAAATTAAAATTAAGGTGACATTCAACATTTAATTTTTTAAGGTGACATGTATTTATCTAGGCTGACGAGTTTACTTCCTTGGTTTGAATTGTAAATTATTTAAAACTAGCGTGTAAGAGGGCCTTAGACTAGAAATGTTTAGTTTAAATGTAGTTCTGTTTATAAGTATGCATAAGGCTGTAATTATTTGACTTATTTGAACTGTTGTATCAGTGAAGCGAGGTGAGTCAGTGAAGTTATGGTTACAGTGCAGTGAACAGTTCCGATCAGTGATAATTTATAGCGTCAAGGAAATGTGTTCTATAGTGTCAGTGAAATGTGTTACAGAGTGTCAGTGAAATGTGTGCTAAAGTGTCAGTGAAATGCGTCATAGTGCCACTACAGGGAATGAGATGAGAGTAAAGTGAAAGACTATAGAAACTTATGTAGGACCTATAGATAATTATGTAGGTTGTGTTGTAAAATTAGGTGTTTTATTTTATGTTTTATTATTATTGTGTTAAATTGTATTGTGTATTATTATTGTATTGTGTGTAAAATTGTATATGTGTTGTAAAATTGTATTGTGTATTGGTTATCATTTTATTGTGTATTGGTTATCATTTTATTGTGTATTGTTAATATTGTATATACCACTGCCACCGGGTGCTTGCCCACTTGCAGTGTAAATAAATACATACATACATACATACATACATACATACATACATACATACATGTATCCAATGCCTACCCACTTCAATTTACGTGATTCGGTTCCGCATATTGCCGATAGATGGCAGGACTGTGACCCAATTTCCTAGTTGCACACCACTTCGGCGGGCCACGCTGTACATGATGTGTATCTGTGGAGTGTTATGTCTTGTTCTAGGGTGAATGTAGTTTTTTAGTTGCTTATTTAACGACGCTGTATCAACTACTAGCTTATTTAGCGTCAATGAGATTTGTGATAGAGAGATGAGGCAGAGGACTCGCCACAGATTACCTGGCATTCACCTTACGGTTGGAGAAGACCTAGAGACCAGGTAATCAGCTCAAGCGAGGATCGATCCCGCTCCCGAGCGCAACTTCAGACCCGCAGGCAAGCGCCTTAACCGACTGAGCCACGCTGGTGGCTGGGAGAGTGTACGTGTATGTGTTCGTGTAAGTGTAGAGTATGGAATGAGTGCTGATGAGATGATGACGAGCGTATTCCGAATCTCAGCGCTGAGCAATCTGATGGAATCACGGTGTTCCGAATTTCACCGATGGCGTCACTAATGCTCCACCGGTGTCGCACCGGTGCCATCAGCTTGCAGAAGTGGTGGCAGTCTCCATCAGCCGTCATCAGTGAATCTCATTGGTTCTTCTATAGGGCGGGAATTAGCAGACGAATAACATCGTGCACTGTTGTGTCATGGCGGTGTGTTCTGCTGTATTGTTTGTAAAGAGCACAACGTAAAAACTATATGTTAATGGCTTATGAGCGATATGTCAACGGACCAGTTATTACTACCGGTTCAAGAAATAAATTGTTTATGCTCTCTTTTCTTTGAACGAGATGACAGTACGGAAATTTCGCAAAATTTTGCTAGCTCAGGACAGACAACTTATACAGTCGCAATGACAGCATCGATTCTTCCAGCAGTTTTGTTCCTATTTCGATGCAGCGTGACGTCATTGTTGTCCACCGGTCCGGTGAGACTCGGAATACGCTGGAAGATGAGGATGGAAGAAGGGGAAACCCGGTGCCGACACGTAGCTTACTCCTGTCGAATAGCACGAAGGGGGCCGCCAGGCTTAACGTCTCTGTTAGGAACAATAAGTTGCATGGAGAAATACCTGAATTGAAGGGAATGCTTAGCAACGTTTAGAAGGAAATAATAATAATAATAATAATAATAATAATAATAATAATAATAATAATAATAATAATAATAATAATAATAATACTTACTTACTTACTTACTTACTGGCTTTTAAGGAACCCGGAGGTTCATTGCCGCCCTCACATAAGCCCGCCATTGGTCCCTATCCTGAGCAAGATTAATCCAGTCTCTACCATCATATCCCACCTCCCTCAAATCCATTTTAATATTATCCTCCCATCTACGTCTCGGCCTCCCCAAAGGTCTTTTTCCCTCCGGCCTCCCAACTAACACTCTATATGCATTTCTGGATTCGCCCATACGTGCTACATGTCCTGCCCATCTCAAACGTCTGGATTTTATGTTCCTAATTATGTCAGGTAAAGATTACAATGCGTGCAGCTCTGCGTTGTGTAACTTTCTCCATTCTCCTGTAACTTCATCCCTCTTAGCCCCAAATATTTTCCTAAGAACCTTATTCTCAAACACCCTTAATCTCTGTTCCTCTCTCAAAGTGAGAGTCCAAGTTTCAGAACCATACAGAACAACCGGTAATATAACTGTTTTATAAATTCTAACTTTAATATTTTTTGACAGCAGACTAGATGACAAAAGCTTCTCAACCGAATAATGACACGCATTTTCTATATTTATTAGCGTTTAATTTCCTCCCGAGTGTCATTTATATTTGTTACTGTTGCTCCAAGGTATTTGAATTTTTCCACCTCTTCGAAAGATAAATCTCCAATTTTTATAGTTCCATTTCGTACAATATTCTGGTCACGAGACATAATCATATACTTAGTCCTTTCGGGATTTACTTCCAGCCTTATCGCTTTACTTGCTTCAACTAGAATTTCCGCGTTTTCCCTAATGGTTTGTGGATTTCCCCCTAGCATATTCACGTCATCCGCATAGACAAGAAGTTGATGTAACCCATTCAGCTCTAAACCCTGTCTATTATCCTGAACTTTCCTAATGACATATTCTAGAGCGAAGTTAAAAAGTAAAGGTGATAGTGCATCTCCTTGCTTTAGCCCGCAGTGAATTGGACAATCATCAGATAGAAAATGGCCTATACGGACTGTGCTGTAAGTTTCACTAAGACACATTTTAATTAATCGTTTCTTGGGAATACCAAATTCAATAAGAATATTATATAAAACTTCTCTCTTAACCGAGTCATACGCCTTTTTTGAAATCTATGAATAACTGATGCACTGTACCCTTATACTCCCATTTTTTCTCCAATATCTGTCGAATACAAAAAATCTGATCAATAGTCGATCTATTACGCCTAAAACCACACTAATGATCCCCAATAATTTCATCTATGGAGATAATCTTCTCAAAAGGATATTCGACAAAATTTTGTACGACGTCAACAAAAGTGATATTTCTTGAAAGATACTGCAGTTAGTCTTGTCCTCCTTCTTAAAAATAGGTACGATTATGGACTCCTTCCATTGTTCTTGTACAATTTCCTTTTCCCAAATTGCAAGTACAAGTTTATAGATTTCGCTAGATAATGCACTTCCACCCTCTTGTATTAATTCTGCTGGAATTTGATCGATACCTGGAGACTTGTACTTTTTCAGATTTTCTATCGCAATTTCGACTTCAGAAGGTGTGGGTTCCGGTATGAATGGCTCAGCAGTTTGTATTTCAATTTCGTCCTGATTATTTCTATTTGGCCTATGTATATTTAATAGTTGCCCAAAATAGTTTTTCCATCTGTTCAGGATTGAATGAGAGTCTGGAAGCAAGTCACCATTCTCATCCTTGATCACGTTTAACCTTGCCTTGTATCCGTTTATAAATTCCTTTATACCCTTATATAAATCTCGAATGTTTTTATTCTTACTATTTGTTTCTACCTCATTCAGTTTTTCTTTCAAGTAATCTCTCTTTTTATTCCTAAGTGTACGACTTGCTTCTCGTCTTTCATTGAAATAATTATCTCTATTCTCCACAATTGGATCCTGTAATAATTTCAATTTTGCCTGTTTCCTTCTATCTACTACAATGGAACAATCTTCATCAAACCATGGTTTCTTTTTCTTAGTTTCATGATAACCTATGCTCTGCTTAGCTGCAATTTTGATAGTATCTCTGATAATGTCCCATACGCTATTAACATCTAACTCTTCCTCAGCTTCGTCAGCAGGTGCTAAAGCAGCAAACCTATTTGAAATTTCAACCTGATAACGTTGCTTAGTTTACTCGTGCTTTAATTTCAAAATATTGAATCTACTAATATTAGCTTGTTGCTCTACTCGCTTGGCTACTGATAGTCTTTCTCTTAATTCTCCAATTACCAAATAATGGTCAGAATTACAGTCTGCCCCCCTGAAAGTTCGAATGTTTACTATACTAGTGTGCCTTCTTTTATCTACCAAGTTGTGATCTATCTGGTTATGTGTCATTCCGTCTGGAGAAGTCCACGTATATTTATGTATATCCTTATGGGGGAATGTCGTACTCTTGACAATTAAATTTTTTGATGTGGCAAAGTTGACTAACCTAACTCCATTGTCATTACTACTTATGTGTAGGCTCTCTTTTCCAATTGTTGGTTTAAAAGTATCCCCCCGTCCTACTTTAGCATTGAAATCCCCAATAAAACTTTCATATGATATCTAGGTAACTGATCAAAAGTGTGTTCCAATTCCTCATAGAAGCTATCCTTTATATAGTCGTCTTTCTCTTCTGTAGGGGCGTGAGCATTTATAACTACGATATCGCACCATCTACCCTTAAGTACTAAATAGGATAACCTATCACTGATAAATTCGACCTTTTTTACTGATGATTTTATTCTTTTATGTACAAAGAATCCTGTTCCTAATTGGCGATTATCGTTTCCTTCCCCATAATACAGCAAGTAATAGCCTATTTGTGATATGCCATTCCCATCTAACCTAACCTCTTGTACTCCAACGAAGTCTATTCTATATCTAGCTAGTTCTTTTGCTACTAATGTTACCCCACCTGTTCTATAAATACTAGTTACGTTCCAAGTGCCAAATCTCAAATCCTTATTCCTTTGCTGTGGTCGTGCTAGAGAATCAGTCCTATTCCGAGGCTTATTGTAGGGATTCGTAACAAGCTGTTTTTTTACTGTAATAGGTTGTTAGCCCTTTGTCCAACCCCCAAGCTGGAGGACCACCCCTTATCGGCTGTCCACGATTGCTTATTCAATATATTCGCAGCTACTCTCCATATCTGGAGGCCGTCTCCTCTATCCGCAACCTGAGGACGCGCCATGCCGTGGTGATAGGGACCCTCAATACATGGAATAATAATAATAATAATAATAATAATAATAATAATAAATTAATTTTATCAGATGATGTTAAATGCTATGTTTTATTTAACGACGCTCGCAAGTGCAGAGGTTATATCAGCGTCGTCGGATGTGCCGGAATTTTGTCCCGCAGGAATTCTTTTACATGCGAGTAAATCTTCTGACATGAGCCTGTCGCATTTAAGCACACTTAATTGTCATCGACCTGGCCCGGGATCGAACCTGCATCCTTGGGCATAGAAGGCCAGCGCTATACCAACTCGCCAACCAGATGATATTAAACCCGAATGGGATTAGATATCCATCGACTTTACAGAGGCATGACAGTTCATACCTGAGCTACTGGACTGACATTTTTTTCTACAGAATACCGTGTATTATTCGAAAAAAATTCTTCTAGCAGGTAATAGCAAATACTTATAAATTCAGCTAAAGTGATAGACAACCCTGCAACATCTTTTATTTTGATATAATTGTAATTTGAATTAAAGTAATACTTAAGAAATTACTCATACAGTCATCGGCGCCGGATTAAAATTTGTGAATTAAAATTCAAAATAAGAAAAATGAAAAAAGAAGAAACGGTACCTAAAACGAGACACATACATTTTCTCTGTTGAATACTTAGGCATTGCTGATGGACAAAATTAAAATAAAATATCTACAAGCACAAAGAGAAGGTGGTGATCTAATAGCCTAGAAAAAGACATACAATACAAATCAAATTATGATAGTAGAAAGGGGCATATGTTAAGTTTCAATAAATGGGCTTCCACTATATGGCCTCCGCTACACATCACTTGCAAAGGGCACAAAGGAGAACTAAAACTGTTATGAAATTAAAGGGAAAATATTGGAAAGTACGATCATTAAATTAAACGCATCCCTTAAATTTACCGATCTATTATATTTGCATTAAGTCGTATAACATTTTAGAATGACATTTTCTGCTTCATATCATGGCATAATCTGTGAAATAATGTAGGCTAATTTTTTTGACGGATAGAGAATTTTTTTCTAAATGCATTGCTTAAATTTTTACTATACATTTATAAACAGATTAAAATAGTTGCGGGACTGCAACGTTGCTATTTTATGCAAAATGGTATGTTTATGAAACCATAGCACGTTGGTTTTAAATTAATTTAGGGGTTGTGGGTTCACTGGTTGACAGCATGAGAGGAGAGAACCCAGTATGTTTTTCGCAGCATTCCAACGTAGGAATTTAATAAATAAAGCTGAGGGGAAAAGAGAGTTCGGCGCATCACAACGCTTGCAGATGATCCTAATATGATCGAGGCTAGCTATAGTATTTATACTGCGAGCAGAGACAGTGACCTGAATTCAGAAATAAATTCTTGCTTGCGTCCATGACGTAACAGAACTATGTATGTATGTATGTAGCTAGGTAACTTTCGGTGCTGGACCCCGGACTCATTTCACCGACATTATCACCTTCATTTCATTCAGACGCTAAATAACCTTAGATGTTGATACAGCGTCGTAAAATAACCAAATAAAATAAAAAATAAAATGTATGTATATATGTATGTGTGTATATAGGATGATTCACGAGGAAAGGTCAAAAATTTATCTTAGACCATTTTGAGTGAAAAAGTTCATATGAACATAGGTCCGTTTTCGAACGATGGAGGAGCTAGATGCATTTCTTTTTTTTTTTGTAAAACGTCTCGCCCCAATGTGAATCAGATGTTACCATATGCTGCTGACTTGAGACAAGGTCACCGATCGCAATGAATGACGTAACATTGGAATCTGCATTGTGAGCGATGTAGATAAGAGAAGAGAAACAAACCGGATGGTGGGGCATTACAAATGTCACAACAAATACGCTATCACTTATCAGTTCACAGCAGTTCAGTCAGCTACCTACAGCACAGTAGTTATACAGGTATAATTATCGTAAGTGTTAAGTTGTGTTTTTCAAGATGCCTTATAAATTTTCGACTACAGAATACGCCGATATTGTGTATGTTTATGGTTTGTGCGATGGAAGTACATTGGATGCCGTCGCTGAATATGAACAACGCTTTCCGAACAGAAGGGTACCAAATCGAAGAGTATTTACTGTCTATGGGGTTGGGTGAAAGACTTGATGTAGCAAAGGAAGGGGGAAACGAGAGAGGCGCTAATCTACCTATTTTGGATGCGGCATAAGAACAGTCACGTGCAACTCTCCCGAGCGATGAGCGCGATTCATGCCCGAACGCAACAGTGCATTGAAGCAGAAGGAGGTACCTTTGAAAATGTGCGAAAACATTGACCCCTACTTCTAGAATATTAGGTATGTATGCATACGTGAATATAAACTTTAAATTTTTCCGTTATCTGTCTCTAAATACGAGTTAGTACAATGGAATCTCAGAAGTTTTTGTGAAACCAAAGAGCCATATCTCCGTAACCGTTCGAAGACGGACCTATATTCATATGAACTTTCTGACTCAGAATGACTTGAGAATTCACATCCTAAATTTTTTACCTTTCCTCGTGAATCACCCTGTATATGTATGTATGTACGTATGTAAATATGTATGTGTACATAGGTATGGATGGATTGCTATGACTGAACGAAATGCATACGTAACTAAAAATATGTATCAATATGTGTATGAATGCAGCATATAGTAATGTACTTGAATATGTGTCCGTGCTTATGTGAATATGTGTACATGGAAAAATATATGCCATTTTTTTAGGTATGTATGTTGAGTTTCTGACGTGAAAGGATCGCCACGTTTCTTTTAGCTGGTGTTAGAACTGCGTGTAAAATGCAAGGCCGTGAATTTCTTGAAGGAAAGAAGGCGAGAGATACTGATATAGCTTTGGCAGGTATCGTGTATTTTAAGAGGATGAAAAGACGCCGAGGAATAGAGGTAAAAGATGATCCTGGGTAACCATCATGTAAGAATCAAATCTCCATTGCTAGATCAATAAGGTTCGCGTTTTGACGACCTCAATCCTCTTACTGGTTGGCCTACATTTCACGAGATTTGTGTACCGTATCTGTACCCATCACGTTGCAGGCAACACGAAATATCATTGCACAGATATTCAATATATTGCGTTTACGATACACGTCGCTCCTTTGCTACATAGTCTCGAAGCGAGCTAGGTGGGATGTTCTCACCGTATTGTTTTCAACGCCAAAACACGCTAGGAACTTTCACGGTAGAAAATATAGATTTATAAGAAATACTGATTGCGAAGTTATCTTCAAGAAACTACAATAGTTCCTATTGTATTTTATATTTATTGTCCCTTGAAAATAATAATAATAATAATAATAATAATAATAATAATAATAATAATAATAATAATAACAATAATAATAATAATAATAATAATAATAATAATAATAATAATAATAATAATAATAATAATAATAGTATATCTGAACTGCGATCAAACATGAAAGTTGCTCATTCGATCCTCAAATTTTATTAATGATTTTGTATCCTTTTTTATATTGATGTATTATTTTATTTATATATCTATTGTTGTAATTATATTCTGTGGCCTGATGTATTATTCTGTATCATTATACAGGATGTTTCCGAGGTGGTGTTACAAACTTTCATGGATGATGGCGAAGGGCACATATATCAATTTGAGATAAGGAACTATGGTCCGGAAATGACCGAGTCGAAAGCCCTTCCCCATCATCCCTGAAAGTTTGAATCACCACCTCTGAAACACCCTGTATAAATACATTACAAGTTATTTGTAACTATACTTGTAACTATAACTATAAATATAATGTACTCCATTTAATCTGCTAACTACTGCTATCGAGGTTGGAGCAATAACGGATTGAAAATTCCTCCTTTTCTTCTTCTTCTTTAACTTTTTCCTGACTTTCTTATTTAAAATTATCTTTAAAAAATTATTGATTTCTGACTAATAACAGATTGAAAATCATCCCTCCGTTTCTTTTTCTGCAACTTCTTCTTGATTTCCAATTTCAAAGTCATTGTTCAAGAATTATTGACTTGTAATTTTCGACAACCTTTCCCTTCCCCCATTCACTTACAACTCCTTAATTTATTTTATTTCTCTCCTTTCTCAAGTATATTTTTACCTATATTCCTATCTTGATCTTAACTTATTTTCAATTCTCATTTCTTCTTCTTTATTTTTTATTTCCACCTTTGTTTCCTTCTTGTTCTCTTTATTTCATTATTCCTTGTTTTGTTTCGTTTCATCTTTCTTAATACTTCATTGCTTTCTTCTTTGTTTTAACTCTTATTTATTATTCCTTACTTGATTGCAGAACTGAGAAAGAGAGGGGTGGAAACATTGGGAAAGAGTTCTTTAGTCCAATCACAAGGCCGGAGCCTTCAATGACGTTTGTGTGACGTTAGGTATACAGACTGGTCTCTCTTCTCCTCTCCCACTACCGAACAATGACGCGAGAGTTTGAAGGGAATGGATGAGTTACGTGTTTCGAGTTATGACGCGTGCTTCAATTGTAGCAGAGTTATGCATCCCTGTTCTAAATTACTGTTCTCTATCTTCCCTCATACTTCGGTAATAGTTTCTTTCATAGCTCCTTTCTTTCTCTATTTACTACCTTTTTTCCTTATTGCTCTTAAAACTTTTTTCTTTCGTTATTAATATCTTTATTTATTTATTTACTTATTTATTTATGTATGTATTTATTTACCCATTATCTTATATTTGTTTTCATTGTCCTAGTTCATTATATTTTCTAACTTTTCTCCCCCCCCCCCTTTTTCCCTTATTCTCTCCATTCCTACTTCTCCTACGTAAATAACTAAGTATCTCATAAGTAATGTCGATTTTGAAGCAAAATTTTTGTTGGAGTTGTTGCGACAAGAAATTATGTAATCTTCAAAATCAAGATCACTGGATTCTATGATCCTGAGCACCTTTCAGTGAGGTTTGTTATCCCGCTGCGGTATCAGTTTCAGGGTTTTGATGCAAGAATTGGGAGATATCCATTTCAACGGGTTCTAAGTTTTGGAAATTTCTTTCGTGCAGAAAGTGGGAAGTGAATCGAAGCAGATGGTAATCTGAAAACGTTTCAGATGAGGGCTGTATGCCGGATATGGTAACAGTTCAATTCCTCCCAATTTCTGGATTCCTTTCATGGTTATTCGAGTGGTATGAGGCCGTGTATTGTCCTGCTGCAAGCAAAACAATTCTATTTCTAATAACAAATGCAGAGTGTCTCTCTCTCAAAATTTCATGAACTCGTTGCAGCTCTTGAGAATATAGATCTGCACCAACTGCACATCCGTTTTGAACAAACTCCAGTGAATTATATTTTCGAAATTCCACAAGACACACAACATTTTCTCGGAACCGAATCTATTTTCTTTAACGACGACTTTGGTAGGGTGACGGGGATCGAGACAACTTGCTTACAAACAGATTTGACTGTCTTATCTTATACCTTTTAGTGTGGATATAATAAAATATAATTTAGTCTGATAATATATTGATGTGTCTATGTTGAAAATACAAGTGTTGAGTTGTTCAAGCGTTGAAGCATTTGTTAAAACCATTAGTGTTGATATTGACGAAGTTACATCAAACGAATATTTCCTGTTATGAAAGGTGATCTTCTAATATTAAGTTGATGACGTGGAGTTGAACGTTACAAACGTAGTTAAGCTTGGTCTTCAATCTGGGAAGAATATTAATAAAATTATGAGGTTAGAAGATATTAAGCTGGAATATAAATATTTACTAAGGTCTGTTTAAATTAAAATTGCCTAATTGCCAAAATCTAATTAGGCCTAATATATAAGAAAATTATGGTGTTATGCCTTGAGAATATTGAGTAAAGGAAATTACCAAAGTACATATGATGATAAGTTAAAAAGTTAATTTAAAAAATCAACGTAGAAGAAAATATTAAGAATTTAGGAATTAAATTTGTTTATATGTAACATATGTTGCGCATGCGGAAACTTACATAACTTGTATTAAAAGAAGATATCCACGATCTATGAGCGGTGTTGAATATTACTGTAAGCAAAGCTCGAGGTGTTACGTTTTTTGGCTGAAATTAATAAAATATAGATTAATTAAAATTAATAAATTGCTGATGATAGACAATTGAATATGTCTTGTATTATCAAGAGATAGGGTACGAATTTAAATATTATTTTTTGAGTATTAAGAACGGTTTCTGACTCTGTTAAACTGGATAATTTAAATAGTTTTCAATATAGCAAATCAATTTAAGTAAGTTATGCTAAACTATGAAAACTTGTACTTTGTATATTTTTATATTAATTTATGCACATTAAGTTAAAGTTTTAATCTAGTGACAATAAGGGCATATGGTATACAAAATAAGAGATTGTTATGTTGTATTTCAATCATGTATCTGATGATGTCGTTTGGTACGACAAAAACGTTAATACCTAGAATAAATGAAGAGCTTTTTTTTTTCAAAACTGAACATGTTCACTTGATTAAATTTTTCAGGAGAAGCAAAAAACTTGTACCTTCTGAAACAAAGAAATATTTTGATTTTTGTTTTTACATAATAAAAGTATACAGAGAGCATGATACGTTACATGAATTTAGGAGGACTGAGACCAACGGTACTCCCGTAATTGCAAGAAAACATTTGGACATGTTCATCTTTGCTATAAAAATATGGATATATTTAGTTTTGCTAAAAATAAAATTTGAACGTAATATAATTTCTTATTTATTATTAATAGTAATTCGTGTTAATTAATGATATTACACATTGAACACTTTATATTGACATTCTTTCGAAACACCAACCAGTCCATTTACAGTAGAACGTAACAAATATTTAACACAGTTTTTCGTTTTGTTTCATTCCTTGGTTGCTCTCTCTGTGGGTCACATGTTGATATAAAATGCAGGAGAGATGCGTCTTGATGTGTTTTCCCCTGGGTTGAGTATAACTTATTCCTGTTCATCAGATCGCTTAGTATTACTACGTTGAATCTGAAAGACTTCCTGTTGTGCGAGCATGGTCTTGGTTTTCTGTTTTAACTGAACTAGTTGAGGATCAGGATTGCCGTACTTCTCATTTTTTCTCTTTTGTGCTGTCAAATATTTTGATCTTCCCTTCTTTCTTGATCCACTGCTCGTTTCTCCAGCAGAAACATCCATTATAATAGTTTCGATGAGAGCAACACTTCTCAATGCAATGAAAGCTGACTGAAATTTGCAGAAACGCGATGCCGCAGACTGCTGAAATATCTAAATTTTTGTAGCCCATTGTTGGAAGGTTCAAATGCTCTAAAATGACCTTCATCACTCATTGGGAACAGTTGAAAATAGCAGGAAATTTAGACAACTGTTAGACCTAAGTTGGACATGTGCAATTTTGCTTTCAAAAAGTCTACTAAACAATATAGTAATTACTGGAGATAATCAGTTTCGAGAAAAAATGTCTGGAAGAAATGCACTGGATGGACACGTTCAGCTTTGATGCAAAAATCACAATGCTGTTTCAATGGGATATACTCATTTTCTTCGAAAAATAAATTTACATCTAGTTAAATGTCAGACAGATCTACCATAATCGATTAAAAACACGATTTCGTAATTTTTGGACATGTTCAGTTTTGAAAAAAAGCTCTTCAAATATGTAATAGGCTATAAAGGTTCACACCTATATACAAGATGTTAGATCATTGACGGAAATTATCAAATCATTCATTATATATCAAAGACTTATCTAATAAAATTTCTTCAAAATGAATTTCAAAATTCTATCTGTACCAACCTTTACCAAAGTTATTCTCCAGGACTAGATATTAAAAGCATTAATTGAACTACAGTATAAAAAAATTAAAAATTTATATATCTTCTCACCATTCGTGAGCTGCCACAAGGGACAAAGAGTACTTAACCATAGAAATTTTTACAAGTTCATGAAAAACCATTAAGTAATTAAATAATTAATGAATTCATTAACAAATTCATGAATCGAAAAAAAGGAGGCAAACATTTTCTTTCATAGTGTCATGCGGGCAGTTTTGTTGGACGCTATATGAAATAGCAAGACAATTGGTCATTTGTCTCCCTCGAAAATCACTGTTCTAATGACAGAATTTCGAAAATTTACAAAGAAAAATACCCCAAAATAGATGTAAGCTATAAGAGATAACATAACGGTTAGCTAAAGTAGGTAACAGACGACGAATAACAGAAACACGGCAGGTACTGTTCAAAACATTGACCGCAATGGACAGCTAGAGATGAACTGTGCAGTTCTTTCTAGTTCTGGTAATGTAATCCAGGACTGCGAGAGTTAAGACCTCAATATGAGTGGGAATGGAATGTCAATTGTACAATAAATGCTTCACAAAATATTTGACAATTTATCGAGGTGTTAGGCTGACAAATGTAACAAATAAATTATATGCCAAAACTATTGCAAGGAGACTAGTTACAATAATTATTTGAATATTTAATTATCTTTTAAATTATTTTAATGAATACTAAATTTTGTAAGTTTTAGGATAGATTATTATATTATTTGAAATATTTATGTTACATAACTGATTCTCGAATATTTTCTAGATATAGGTAAGATTTAAGTTTAGATTGGAAACGGATTCATAAAAGTATAATGAGAAGCATGGAAATCAGGTGAGAAACGCTTTCCCACTGCATGTTTTGTAGACACAATTTTGAATACTTTATTAATGGTAACTGTAAATTATTTTAAATATTTTAATATTGTTTATTAATTTAGAGGTAGTGAACATTTTTCACAAAAATTCTAGTTAAATACACTTCCTGCTTTTTGAGAAAACGTATTTCATATAATGTCCTTATTTATAGTGTTCAAGATGGATGTACCATCCTAATATTCATAGTTATGAAACAAAAGGTATGAATTCTTTAAGATTGTTTGAACCAAAATGCAACACTGTTACAGTATTCAATCACAGTAGTAATTTAGGCCCATGAATATATAACAAATTTATATTTAAATATCCTAATCTCTTCAATTCTAATAGTTCTAGTATTAAATGTGAGGGGAGAGGATGGTATTTTTTGGTGAAAAATGAGTAAATTTAAAAAAAAAAACATCTTTAAAATAACCTGCGATATGTGTGGAATGCATAGCATAACATTTTGTGGGTATTTGTGCCCTTATCGGATGATGAGTCGCCATTTTTAAACTTCCTGCATTATGGATTTTTAAATCACTCGGCCACTTTTATTGTTGTTTCCGGTAAATTAAATTTTCAAATTTTTTTTTCTTTAAAATACCCTTTGATATGTGTGGAATGCATTGCATAATATTTTGTGGGCATTTGTGCCCTTATCAGATGTTGAGACGTCATTTTTAAACTTCCTGCGCTATGGATTTTTAAATCACACGCCCGCTTTTATCGGTTTCCAGTAACTTCATTTTTTTTGTTACATTACCAGACAAAAATGGATATAATTTCTGAACTATTAAACATACATGCATGAAATTTAGAACACACATTCTTTAGACTATTAGGAAACTTTTCTCTGTAACAGAAATTTGTTAATTAATTTCATTTTAAAAATACGTCCGTTTGTTTGCAAGAAAGGAAATCAGAAAATTGTTATTAAAATTTGATTGTTTATTTTACAAATATAGGGACCAATATCAAAATTCTGTTACAGACAGTTTGTGGAACATGCGTTTGCAAATACATTGCAATAAACTGTTTGAATCTATCTTTAAAAATGGTTTAGATATATCGGTTTTAGTACAATCCTGCATTGGGTATATTTTTTCAAATTTGGGCCCCCAAATAATATTTTGTTTTTCAAAATATTTTTATTTGGTTGAGTTGCCACAGCTATGAGCTCTATTCACACAAAAAATGACCATTTTACACCAAATAGGAAAAAAGTTAAAAAAAAAAATACCATCCTCTCCCCTTAAATTTATGTATGGATTTTATAAAAATTGAAAAATTGTAAATTTTAATTTATATAATATTCTAATTGCATAGCAGACATAAGACAAATTGTATTATATACTTATTAATTTCAATTCAGGAATCCGCCCCTGAGCACGAGTTCTACTCTTTTAGGAGCGAGCTAAAGTTTTTCTGTATATATTATATTTTATGCTCGACCATGCCGGAATGTAGTAATAATTACTACATTTAAAGGGCTACTACCAGGTGTATAATTATTATACACTTGGTAGTAGGCCTTTAATGCACCTCATTAAAGTACACATATTCATTATAGTTCAGTTGTTCAGCCAATGAGAAATCACCATTGTACCATTATAAAACCGCAAGTATCGATTATTCTCGGATATGCAATCGAAAGACAACTAGCAAAACGTCACGGAGGCTAGAAATCCAATACTGTCGCAGAATGTTATGTTCTGTTACTATAATAATTAGCGTTAATTGTAAATAATATTAAAATAAATTTAATTTGTCATCTCGTTTTTCAATTCTAAATCAATTTCCAGCTTATATCAAGATTAATGTTCATGTTATTCTCTAGATTATATCTAGGTCAATGACATTCGTTCCTCGGAAAAAATCAATACTTTCGCGTCTGCGCAATTCTCACAATTTAGAAGGTCAGTTCCGATAATCATAACATGAATACTTATGAATAATTTCAAGTTAGAAATATGGTCGAGCATAAAAATTCGTATGAAACTCGCCTATAATGGTAATTACGACGCTCGTATGAAAATTCTGAAACGAGCTTGCGCTCGTTTCATAAACAAACATATTCGCCTCTTAATTACTACCATTATAGGCTATTTGCATAATGTACTATTATGTTACAATTATTATCAAAATAAATAAATAAGTAAATAAATAATAAATAAATTAATTAATCAATTAATTAAACCTATATAGTTTATTAGGTTCAAGATATTTCTTATTAATTTTCCTTTTCAGATTTTAAAATTAATTTCACCTTATTTTTTCAATCACACTTTCTTCCTCTAAATGAAATTTGAAAGAATGGAATGAATTATTTCACTTGTTGATCCATTTATCTGAAAATAAAATAGATAACAGTATGTAATTGTAACAGTAACTTTTATTCATCCAAAAAAAAAGTGGACGAACGCTTCGTGGTAAATAGTAACTAATGACGTCAATAAATAATGACTAGTACTCTACCAGGGGAGATATGCCTGGCCTAGTAAAAGCCGAATATATAAATTTATTTTGAGCCTGGGAGCCATTTTAAAACTGTGACTTCCCATCAGAGATTAAACGACAACGCATTTCACAAATCCTCATTTCGGCGCTCGCGAGGGACTTAACTGCTGAGCTGTAACACGCAGTTCCAGATCGGGTCACTTCTGCAGATAAACATTAATGGAAATTTCAGTAGGCGGGATGTGCTCAAAGAGCGATAATGCTCTGTAATCTTGTACCGTCGCGAGAGAAAGTGCGGTCATCGATCAATTTGGCAAGTGACAGACGCCTCGTTATGACCAATCGTGAGCGTGTTTCTCGGTCCCCGGGCCTGCAGGTGCGACGAGCGTAAGTGCCTGATTTCCCACGAGGCGTTTGTAATTAATGTACCATTTTCATTTCACGATTCTACTGTATCATGTCATCCTTGATGTTTCTTTCAACATCGTACTCCTTTGCTCTTTACGCCACGTACAATTCAAATATTTCAGTGTCATATTCGTGAGAATATGATAAATTCGTTCCTCCTTTAACGATACACGAAACTTAAATTAAAAAACGGGGAACACATAATATTACATGTATATTTTCTGTTGCAGGTGTGAGCCTTACACTACAGTTCAAATTAGAATTACATTCAAAAGTTATACACTATAGTCCGCCCTCTGTTATGACTAACGTGATATCAAAATTGGACTTCCAATCCAGAGAACGTGTTCGAATCCTTCCCTTATGATCATATGTTTAAGTGGAGTGTGCGATTAAACAGTTTCAGCACAAAAGTTCTGTTCATTATCTCTACATTTTTATTTTTCAGAGTGGAACAAAAATTTCTATGGTTTTACGATATATGATTCTGAATTCAGTGGTATAAAAGATAAGTAATTACTTTCTTTTCCAAGTGAAAAAAGGCCTTAACCGTAACCTGTTTTCTTACTTTTCCAAGTATACCTCACACTTTCAGTGCATATTTTGCTTTCTACAATTTTCACTCATATACCATGTATTTTTTTAAATTGCTCCGACTTAAAACAATGTGTCCCTTATTGTTTGATGTTCGCTGAATCCGAAAATGCATCTCTTTTCTTCGTTTCACCCATCCACACAACCATCCCTCCATATACATTCACCCATCCATCCAACTATACCTACATAAGCCTATATATCCACCCATTCACCGAACCATCCTTCCATATACATCCACCCAACTATTCCTCCATATATATCCACTTATCCACCCAACCATCCCTCCACATACATCCACCCATCCACCAAACCATCCCTCCATATACATCCACCCATTCAACCGACCATCCCTCCAAATACATCCACCCAACCATCCCTGCAAATACATCCACCCATCCACCAAACCATCCCTCCATATACATCCACCCATCCACCCAACCATACCTCCATATACATTCACCCATCCACCCAACTATACCTACATAGGCCTATATATCCACCTATTCACCGAACCATTCCTCCATATACATCCACCCAACCATCCCTCCATATAGATCCACCTATCCACCCAACCATCCCTCCATATACATCCACCCATCCACCCAACCATCGCTCCATATACATTCATTCATTCAACCAACCATCCCTCCAAATACATCCACCCAACCATCCCTCCATATACATCCACCCAACCATCCCTCCATATAGATCCACCTATCCACCGACCCATCCCTCCATATACATCCACCCATCTACCCAACCATCGCTCCATATACATTCACTCATTCAACCAACCATCCCTCCAAATACATCCACCCAACCATCCCTCCATATACATCCACCCATCCACCCAACCATCGCTCCATATACATTCACTCATTCAACCAATCATCCCTCCAAATACATCCACCCAACTATCCCTCTATACATATCTACCCAACCATCCCTCCATATACATCCACCCAATCATCCCTCCATATAGGCTACATTTACCCAATCATTCCGTCACATACATACATATATACATACATACATACATACATACAAAATACATACATACATACATACATACATACATACATACATACATACATACATCACAACACCTCTAACCACTTTAAAGAAACCAGACGGCTCTCATACATCCGACCTAAAAGAAACGCTGCAGCATATGATAGATCATTTTGTACCAGAAGACGACGAAACAACAGACAACAACTACCATAAGCAAGTCAGAGAAGACAACAAACATCCCCTGGAAACTCAAGATGATGTCGAATTTACCCGGCAAGAAATAGTACACATTCTAGAAAATATGGACCCAAATAAAACCCCAGGAGAAGATGGATTAACGAGCAGAATCTTACTTCAAGTATCGAAAATTTTACCAAGATTTGTGACGGCGATATATAACAATTGTCTCAGGAGAGGTAATTTCCCCCAACAATGGAAGAAGGCAAGAATAACTCCCATAATAAAGCCAGGAAAAGAGTACTGCCAGGAGGTTACTAAATTCCGACCAATAAGCCTCCTAAACACAGGGGGAAAAGTGTTAGAGAAATTGTTAATTAATAGAATTATGTATCATGTTAATTCAAAAGACCTGATGTCCGACAAGCAGTTCGGATTCACTCCTCAAACTAGCACAGTGGACGCCGCGATGGCACTAAAAGAGTATGTTGAGGAACATCTAAAGGAAAACATGTATTTGGTGCTAGTAAGCTTAGATATTCAGGGAGCTTTTGACTCAGCCTGGTGGCCGGGGATCATGCAAGCCCTGAGGAAATTCCAGTGCCCAAGAAATCTGTATAGGCTTGCGGACGATTATTTTAACCAGAGAACAGCAACATTAGCAGTGAACAACGCTAAAGTAGACAAAAACGTAAGCAAAGGCTGCCCGCAAGGATCCTGTTGCGGGCCAGGATTCTGGAACCTACAATACAATTCCATTCTCAGTTTAGACTATACAGACCACACTAAAGCAGTAGCATTTGCAGACGATCTGATAGTCATAACTAAGGGAAAATCAATTCTTGAAGCTGAGAATTGTGCAAATATTGAAATGCGAAAAATTTCATCCTGGACCCAAAACAACAAATCCAGGTTCAATGAACAGAAATCAAAAACTATGTTAGTAACACGAAGAAAGCGAAGGGAAAATAAAGAAATACACATATTTCTAAATAATAAACAGAACAGGTCGATCAGATGAAATATCTTGGAATTATAATCGACAAAAGATTCATCTTCAACCAACACATCGACTACGTCGCAGAGAGATGCAAAAAGCTTATTAACGCTCTCTCCAAAACAGCAAAAATAAGCTGGGGATTAAATTACAAAGCCCTATGGACAATTTATAATGGTGCAATTCTGCCACTTTTATCGTACGGGGCACCAGTATGGATAAGCGCTCTGGACAAGGAATACAATATCCGGAAACTTAAACAGGTACAGAGACTAATAAGCTTACGGATGGCAAAGGCATATCGTACTGCGTCCTATGAAGCTCTCTGCATTCTGACGGGACTGACTCCTGTACATCTAAAACTAAAAGAAATTGCGATTATCCACCAAGTAAAAGGAAGTAATAATTACGAAACTCATAATGTTGACCAGATAGTTAATTACAAAAATTGGACACACCCTGCAAAATCAGTAGAAATTCACGAAACAAGACAAGGCGAAGAATACACATACGAAATATACACAGATGGAAGCAAAAGTGATGAAGGAGTTGGATCAGGAATAGCCATGTTCAGAAATCAGGCATTAACACACCAACTGAAATTCAAGTTGTACAAAAAATGTTCAAATAATCAAGCTGAGCAACTTGCAATTATGAAAGCATTGGACAGCTTAAAAGGTCTCAACATCAGAGAAGTGCCGATTGACGAGCGTAAAGTGGCAATCTACACTGACAGCAAAATCACGTTAGATTCCCTAAAGAACAAAAAAAATCACAAATATTTAATTGAAGAAATTCGATATAAGATTAAATCTGTAGAAGAAGACAACTGGACAGTGAAATTCAGTTGGGTTAAAGCGCATGCTGGGATCTACGGCAACGAGTTAGCGGATCGCCTGGCGAAGCAAGCAGCGAGAGACGGTGATCTACAGACGAGTTACGACAGGATTCCAATAAGTGCCGTGAAGAAACAACTGGCAACCATAAGCGAGGAAATATGGGAAAGGGAATGGGAGTCAACCACCAAAGGAAATTTGACGAAATCATTCTTCCCGAAGGTCAGCGTCAGATTAAAGAAGAAAATACCGATGTCTTCCAACTTGACAACGCTTGTGACTGGACACGGGAATATAAATGCCTATTTCCATCGTTTCAAAATCAAGGACAGTGCTATGTGTGTATGCGGTGTAGGCGAACAAACAGTGGACCATGTAATATATGACTGCATCAAATTTAAAAATGAAAGAAAAACTCTAGCAAATTGTATACATAGGAGTGGTGAAAGGTGGCCCATAGACAAAGACAAATTAGCTAATAAGTATACAAAACAATTAATCAAATTTGCGAATAGTATAGACTTAGGAAAACTACAATAAAAGACATAACAAAGACATAAAATAGGAATCACAACTTCTTAGAATTAGTGATGTAAGTGTAAATAGAAATAACGTAAGAGGACTGTAATGAACAGTATATTATTTAAATGAGTGTAAATGTTAATCACAACTTATTAGGATTAGTCAGTGTTATAAGTGTAAATAGGAATCACATCTTGTTAGGATGAGTAACGAACAATTATAATTTAAGTAAGTGCAAATAAGAACCATAACTTGTTAGGCTAAGTCAATGTTATAATCAATGAACAATATATATTTCAATGAAATGTAAATAGGAATAATAATTAGATAGCTCAGGATTAGTGAGTATATAACGTTAAATGTAAGCAAGGAAGTATTCATCACATGTTAATATTGTATATAGATATATTCGTATTGTCAAATGTAAACCAAGGCATGTAGTACTGCAGGAACTAGTGGTGGAGCATGCTGTTGTATATAGACTTCATACATACATACATACATACATACATACATACATACATACATACATCTACATATCCATACCTAAGTTTCTTACTTCTTTCTTAAATAATATTTTGAGTTCTAATTGTGTTTAACAATAAAGGCAGTAACTAACAGTAACATTATTAAGTTTGATGATGATTATTATGATGATTATTATTATTATTACTATTATGATTATTATTATGATTACTATTATTATTATTATCATTATTATTATTATTATTATTATTATTATTATTATTAATTATCATCATGTAACTTACATTAGAATGAAACTACTTTCAGTTATGTATATGGAAATGAGGATAGTCGTATCACAAATACTTCCATTATGATTTACCAAGTAGGCCTACAATCATTACTGCAGGGTTCACCTTTAATGACAGTCAAGTTAACTATGAGATAATTATTAGCGATTATCAAAAGAATATAGATTTGCATCCATTTCATCGAAATTCTAGAGAATTTTTAACTAGCGCTTTGTAATTGGAATGCATGAACTTTCACCTGATGCCGCTATAGAATCCGTTACATTTTAAAACATTCGAATTCCATGACGCATAACTGGAACAGTTCTGAACAGCCATGGCGTTACAAATATTTTTCACTATAATATTAGTCGAGACTTGCTGGTCCCTGGAAACCAGATCTCGGCTCTACGAGAGCGCTGGAGGGCTTCATGCCCACACGTCAAAAACAGTCTCCCTCTCAGAGCCTGAGTTTTATTACAGACGTCAGTCTTCACATTTTTTCAAAGCTTCAAAGAATTTTTGTTGTTTCTCCTAATATGTTGTGGAGAAAAAATGTTGTTGATTAAATCATATATAGGCTAAGTGTAGGTACAAATTTCTAATATTAATTTTGGTCTATTAAAATTACTATTAGCATATTATTGTGATCTATATTACTTCCTAAGTTCTCTAGCTAATTCTAAATTCAAATTTTCACTCACACTAGTGTCTTTGTCTTCTTAAGAATATTATTATAGGTGATATATCATCATCATCATCATCTTCATCATCATCATCATCCTTGCATGTATTGGGCCTAGTAGCCCGTTACGGTCTCTTGCCAACGCTTGAACGGTCTGCCCAAGGATCTCTTGCCCACAGGATGGTAATTTAAAATTTGGCGTGGAATTCTAGAACGAGGCATTCTGATGACATGTGATCTCCAGTTTTGTCTGTATTTCTGTAGCTATTCCGTAATCGGTTCAATCTGCAGTTCTTTCATAATGTCAAAATTTCTAATGTGATCCATTCTCGTGTATCCCGCTGTACGACGCATAAATCTCATTTCTGCCGCCATTAATCTTTGTGAATCAATGTTACGAATCGTCCAAGTTTCACTACCAAAACAGAGTATAGGTCTGACCAATGTTTTATAAATTCTGGTGCGCGTATGTTTTTGTACCAAGTTTGGTTTTAATATCTGATTAATTATCCCCCACTGCTCTGTTGAATTTAATAATTTTCTCATTCAAATCCTTTCCTTCTTCATATGAAATTTGGTAACCGAGATAACTAAAATTTTTTACTTGTTCGATGATCTTATTATTGACGCAAATTTTGCTACGGACTAGTTCCTTTCCTAAAAAAGCCATCACTTTAGATTTGTCAGTTAAAATTTCCATATTGAAACTTTCTGCCATTTGATTAAAGTTGTAAACCAAACGTTGTAAATTATCTTCTGAAGTTGCCATAAACACAATATCATCAGCAAATAATAAAGTATCTATTAGGGACAAACGACTTATCGGTATACTTCCATGTGGTTTCAATCTCCATTCCTTAATAATGTGATTCATGTATATTATAAATAATAGAGGAGATAAATTACAACCCTGTCTCACTCCTTGATTTATTCGTTTCCATTCTGAATATTTGTTTTCAGTCCTAACCTGTATATGGTTATTATTATAAATATTGTAAATAGCTGTTATTAATTGATTTGGAATACCATCATGTGCTAAAATATTCAATAATTTGTTTCTATCTACTCTGTCGAAGGCTTTCTTCATATCAATAAATGCCAGGTGGGTTTCAATATTAAATTCTCTATGTTTTTCGATCAAATATATATATATATATAATTACAAATATTTAATATTAATAACAACTAAATTCATATTTAATAATCTCTGTTAATCTATATATATATATATATATATATATATATATATATATATATAATTTGAACTGGTAATGGAAATTACGGGAAAACGGCTGAACGGTTTTGAATGAATGACCGGTCATTTTGAAGCTTGGCATCCAAGGAGTTTTACGAAACGTTATAGATTTACTACATATGTTTGAGCGTCTATAAGTAAACTAAAAAAAAAAAATCACACTGTCCTTTCTTCTGTCAATCGATTAATGTTCCTATAGCTTACTGGTTTGTCTAGGTACTCCAGACATAACTACTAAAAATAAATATAACTGCAGGAATCGTTTCTATTATATTTAGCACCTGAAAATAATTATGTAATGCAATTAAATTCATAGCAAGTACCAATATCATGAAATACAGCAACAAGTGAAATTGAAAAATTTATCATTTAATGTTTTTCGAAGCGTGTAGGTTTTTTTTTTGTAGGTTATTTTACGACGCTTTATCAACATCTTAGGTTATTTAGCGTCTGATTGAGATGAAGGTGATAATGCCGGTGAAATGACTCCGGGGTCCAGCACCGAAAGTTACCCAGCATTTGCTCGTATACGGTTGAGGGAAAATCCCGGAAAAAACCTCAACCAGGTAACTTGCCACGACCGGGAATCGAACCCGGGGCACCTGGTTTCACGGCCAGACTCGCTAACCGTTACTCCACAGGTGTGGACTCGAAGCGTGTAGGAAAATGAAGCAAACAAACGTGGTAACGAAATTAGAACACAGGCCTGAAAGCATAGACTATATTTGTCAAATTCTGTAAGGATTATTGGGATGTAATTTACTGGGGTTTATTGTTCATTTATCGAACACTCTGCAAACTATTTATCGTGTATCCACGTCCCGAAACCAACATAAAATTGTTTACTGAGTAATTTGTAATCCGATAATTGAATCCCACAGGCTTCGAACATTTAAAATAAAATATTACACGAAGTATAGACGGTTATATTACCATTGTATCATTTTATTGTGAACCATATCAACATTTAAGTGGAGAGTAAATTAAAATTATCAAATATTCGTGATAACATGTAGGCCTATATCTGTAGATCTCATACACATTTGAATCAAATACGAAAAAATGTAGAGCTTCAAATACACATAAGGAAAATTTAGCTAGAGGCGTTACTGTAAAGCACCCGTGGCGAGAACGTGACTCGCGAGACATTGTGGCTCGCAGTGATAGCTGTGCATTTCGCTTGCTTCTAAACTCCGCCAACCCCCACCCTCTCACTCACTGGAGTCAAACTCCGTTCCATTTGTATTTGTCTGTGACCTGCGAGTGGCATATGTCTCTCTCGAAACCATGTACGAAAATTCCAAGTAGGATAGGAGGACGCATTTTTTTTTTTTTTTTTTGCTGTCAATATGATGAGAATATTAAATTTATGATTTGTTCACAAGTATTACGAAGAAAACGGTGGGTGTAACATAAAACGGCATTATACTACATGTTACTGATGAAACATTAAAAGGTTGTGTTGTTATTGTTATTATTATTATTATTATTATTATTATTATTATTATTATTATTATTATTATCTCTGTACATCGATCCTTTTTCAGCAGATGTACGAATAATGCGGTTAGATCTTCAATTTAAACTCACAGATTTACAATGTGATGTTAAATGAAAGCTAGATGGAAGAACTTGACAAATGTTGAACTTTTCAAATCTTTGCCAAAAATAAGTATCCGAAGCTTCGTTCTTTCGCTTGCTCTGTTGAAGCCATGTTCCCTACAACTTACGTTTGTGAAAAATTATTTTTAACAATTAAAATAGTAAAAACCAAATTTAGATCACGACTGACAGACAATACCTTCGTGATCAGCTACAACTGGCAGTAAGTGACGTAATTCCTCATTTTGAAACTTTGTCGCAGAGACATTCTGAAGAGAGTTAATTTTAGGTTATGATATTGTTCATTTATTGTTCATTTCTTTCTTCGTTACACTAACTAAACATTAGTTTGTAGCCTTGTACTGTATAAAATTATACTTAAGTGCTTGACGTAAGGAAAATGAAAATCCGTTAATAAGTCAGACAGTTGCTTCACTTCCCCTTCGGGTGTCCGCCTCCCTCCATAGGTGCTATGCACATTGCAGGTTACACAGTGGCTCGGCGCACGATTACATTTTCGCCACCGCTGCTGTAAAGCATGATGTAAGGCAGTTAAAGGATTATACTGCGAATAAGTTAATAAATGGCTTGAAAAAGAGTAGTGCGGTAGAAGAAGTTAACAGGTGTGCTACATTCCACATAGAATTCAAGCTGAGAAGCTTATCTATACCAATTATGTCACCTGACAATAGAGACATCATCCCTTGGGTGGTTAGGAATTTCATAGACGAGACTGCTGATGTTCTCCTGAGGGACATCCATCTGCCCGACCTTGACCCAGTCTGGTGCTGTTACCGAGCAAGCGGGGATGTCTCTGGAGGCATCGTTCGATCATATTCAATAACTATCAATTGCAATAAATCCAACATCCTCCAGGGTCTCGACAACACTTGCATCACATCCCATGTTATGTGAAAAATATTTCCAGCTCAAGGCATGTCCACGAGCTACAAAATATGCAGTACTGTAACAGCTGCCGGCAAATCACGTCAAAATGTATATTGTATTTTTTTTTTTTTTTTTTTTTGCCAGTACGTTACGTAATTGTGTACTTATGTTTCCGAAGGGAAACACTGTTATCCTAAGGCTATAATGTCTCACAACGGGGAATAGAGCTGAAATATTGGTAAATGGTATTATTTGCAGTGAGAAGAAATGGCACTGGACAGGTTTCCTCGAAGTATTCCCACTTTTCGGCAATCACTCCATAAAAACTTCATCATTTCGTTAACATTCCGATAAATGTTAGGATACAATTAATTATGATACTTATGGCCGGTTTTTCCAAGTATTGTTAGAAAATTTAACGACTGTTAAACTCTAAACAGTTTGTTAATTAATAAAATCGTATGTTTTCAATACCAGTTTGGTTTAACAGATTGTTAACAGTTTGTTAATTTTAAATGTAGGATTTTGGGCAGTTAACTCGTTTAACAGTTAGTTAAATATGGCCGATGTCTCCACAGCTGTTCGAACAGAAGTTGCGAATTAATATTTTGTGTCTCTCTGTAGGGAATGTTCAGCATATGATTGGTAATGTAACATTAAAAAAATACTTTGGACTGTTTAAACATATCAGTGTTATTTTATTTCTTTCGTATTTCGTATCCATAATAGCAATGAAGAAATATAACCTTACTTTGTAATTATTATTCAGCACGTCACCTACAACTTTCATTTGTCAACTGTTTGTTTATGGAGCGTGGCCTACTATAACAGGTTGTTATTTTATGCAAGTTTCATGACTCACTCTATAATATAGAATTTAAAGATTAATTTTAGCCAATCAAAGATTGTCTTACATGTATAGAATCATTACGAACTGCTGTTGAGTAGTTAAAATAGTGCTAACAGACGTTATAATTAAGTGTTGGTTATCTTAAACAAAATTATGTTGAACAAACGGAAAATACATTAACAAAGCGTTAAAAATAAACAGACTGTTAATTTAACATTCGTTAAGCAAAATTAAACATTACTTGGACAAACTGGCCAATAATCACTCATTTAAAGTTTGTGTGACTGCAACCTGTGTATATTTTTGTGTGGCTTTACTTTGTTTATAGTGTTTTTTTTTCACTCTCTCTCTCTCTCTCTCTCTCTCTCTCTCTATTCTTTGTGTAGCTTTATTTTGTATATAGTGTTTTGTTCTCTGTTTTTCTATATTATTGTATTTGTATTCCTGGTGTTGTGGAAGAGAAGGCCTGATTGCCTTAACTACACCAGAATAAATAAATAAATAAATAAATAAATAAATAAATATAGTGAAAAAATGTCCAGTGAGCATAATAACTTCTTCCTTGGCACATAATTAACATTTAAAATGTGCTAGAATGCTGGATTACTACTGCATATATTCAGTTTTATTAGCTACTACAAAAACTGTAGGCCTAACTAAACATAAATTAACGGATAAACTTCTTTGAGATTTCAGATTTGTATAGTGAATGGCTTTGATAACTTTTCGGTTTACCCTGCCATGTGTTGAGTTATTACTAAAAAATTTCGGAACTACTTTGATGTTCCACTGTCGTCCAAAACCTTAATTGAAGAGTGTGATCTCAAAACATGTTAAGTCCATTTTTATGGAAGAATTGGGCCAGTTGTTTTATTCACCGGTCTGTGGACTCAGCGAGTTTTCATGTGGCATTCATAATAACTCAAACTTTTAGAAAAGATTTGGCGTAGTTTGGAAAAAAATAAGTTTAAAATACAGTCCGTTCGTAGCTCGGCCACAGTCTAGTATATACAGTCACGAAGCTAAATACTTACTAAATATGCAAACATAGACAGTTGAAATATGCATCCATAGATAGTTGCTAACCACCAGGATCGCTACTATCGCCTCATCACAGACTCTTTCCCTAGCAGACCATAAAATGTATTGTAATTTCGATATCGTGTTCTTTTGAAAAAATTAGCATCTTCCTTCCAATATTGAAATATGAAATACATAAGGTTTATATATTATTTTCATCGAAAAATCGAAAAAGAGAGGAGAATTGGGAGGATAAATTTAAAAGGTACGCAATCGCGTCCTTGCAAGGGGTTAGGGGCTGTAAGAAACTAAATATGTGAGCTCCAAGCCTATTGGCCAATAGTCTCAATCCGGGTTACGCTGCTCCACTGAAGGAGCTCTAGAAAATTGTGAAGGGGAAAACCGAAAATGGACGTAACCTCTTAGGTACCACATACGCGAGGGGGATGGAAATGTGATCAAAATGATCACGGGACGGGACGAGGAGGAGATGGCTGGTGTAGATCTGCACATTGAAATGAACTGTGTCATTTCGCAGTGCAGGAGGAGTCGAGAAGACTCTGTCGTTTGTTGCTAGTGTTAATATTATATTATATAATTCCATTGCCGCTATAATTTAAATTTTAGTTCCTATTTTATTTTACTTATTTATTTTTATTATTTTTTCTGTATTTCTCTTATATTAATATTGTATTATATAATTTCTGTAACTGTAATTTTAATTTTATTTCCTATTTTATTTTATATTCTCTTACAGGCCTATTAATATTGTATCTTAACTGCGATCGAACACGAGCGCTGCTCATTCGGTCTCAAATTTTGTTAATACTACTGTATCTCCTTTTTATATTGATGGTATTATTTTATTTCTATTTGTCTTGTTTGTTTGTAATTATATTCTTTTTTCTGTATATTTAAATTTAAATTTAAATTTAATACGATTCGCGGACTTTTAGCTTTCCTTATAGCTACATATGTAGGAAGGGAATATGTAATTACATACAATCCGGGCTCTAGTCATAACAATATAAAAAAGTGTTTTGATTAATTTAACCATCTTTGCCCACATTTGTGTAAAGATCGAGTAATGGTTTTTTTAGTACTTTCGTATGAGCGAAAAAAAATGTTTAAAATTTCATCTGTTATTAGCATCTCAAATAATGAAGTGAAACATCACATTTCGAAGGCCAATCAGCACAGAAGCGCGATTAGCACTGTTAAAATTAACTTTTCATCACCCATTTTAAGAATAATCTGTCTGGACAACGCACCAGCACATGTTGAGTGAGAAAGTACTGAGAACAGCCAACACACTTTTCTCCGAAGACCAGCGAAGACATACGAAAGCAGCCGATCGTCATCGGAAATTCCGCTAGGATCGTGTCGCGAGAACCCTGTCCGTCAGGACCGGCAGCCGGTTGCTTCCGTTCGGACAAGTGAGCGTTTGCCGTTTAAAATACAAGCATACGTCTCTCGCAGAATATTTCCGGTTCGTTCCGTTCCGGTCGGTTCGTGCCAGTGAGCGTCAACCTTTACGGCCTGTATTAGATCACGATGGCTGTGGCAGAGTCTATTGGTCCTAGTACTCACAGCGCTCCAAGCGGCTAGCAACTATCGCGAGAATTGCAAAAAATCATCCCAAGCTTCATGACTGTATATAGTAGACTGTGGCTCGGCCTGTACCTGTACAAGTGGACGAAACATTGGATATCTCGTGTAAGCTTCTTTAATTTATCTCTGAATCTGTTCATTTAGAATTGACGTGATAATCTTAATCAGTTCGTTCTGGATATCTGGCGAAATGCCTTTGAAACAAGAAGAAGAAGAAGAAGAAGATGATGATGATGATGAAGAAGGAGAAGAAGGAGAAAAAGAAGAAGAAGAAGGAGAAGAAGAAAAGTGGTCCTTCATGAATTGTTGTTCTCGTGCAGTATAGTCTAACAATTCTAAAAAATTACCCTTATTCTTTGACTCCAATCCTTCTCTGTTTCCCCTGAAAGCTAGTTCTTGTTTTCCTAAGAAAGTTACAGCTTGAACAAGACGACCTAATATTTTGCTATTAGCAAACACTTCTTCATTGCGTTTAATGGCAGAGAAACGTGCAGCTTCAGATAAAACATGTTCAGTTCGTGTCACCCTACCCAGTAGCTGAAACGATTTCCTACTATGAGTGTGTCTTTTAGACGCTTCTTATTTGCGTGCTTTCCTTTACTTTCTTTACGTTTGGTATTCCTTCTTCACTCCACTCTTTTTCGCCTCCAAACAATGGACCTACAAACCAATACAATTTATTTTGAGTATGACTGCCGGTTAACCAATTAAATTTGTCATATCACGATGTTTGAAACGTTCTCTTTTGTCTCTTCTAATGCAAGATAATGACAAGTTTAGGGGGTTGGTCTTTTACTTTTTAATTCGCATTTCCTTTCGTAAGACAGTATTGAAAACTGCGTTACTAATAAATATCAACCAAATCAATAGAATCGTCCATACTTCCAAAACAATTAAAATCGGGATATTTATTTAACAGTTGAAAATCAGTCAGTGAGTGAGCGATATTGGCGTATTCAGCCGACCGTTTCCCACCCTCATAGTCACTTCAAGAGAGCAGGTACAAAGATTTAAACTGCCAGAAACAGTATTCAGTCTCAGACGCTGCGTCTTATGCCATTTATGGAAAATAAATAAACCCCGTCTTCCTTCAGTGGGCAGGTTAAAACTCAATGGGGAAAAGCTATGTACTGTAACTCACACTTGTATGAGACTAGGAAGGTTCCAGTCTTTACTCGACTGTCTGCCGCATCAAATAATTTCAAGACTGCCTAATCACATGGCACATAAGTTGGACACTATCGTAGTTTATTTATTTATATTTTATTTTATATTTTTCGGTCGGTAGACTCTTTTCGGTAGACTCAGTCTCAAAGTCTCCCCTGAAATTACGCCACTGGTAATGTTATGTAGGCCTAATCTTAATTTAGTGTCTGTCATCATCTGTTTACTAAAATGTCTTTATATTGTACCGTTCAATTTATTAAGTTATATTTTTGTAATTTAATATCAATATCAATCTTATGTTCTGCAAATACACTTCCTAAACATGAAAAGTCAGACACTTGTTCTACGTATAATTTTGCCATCAATTTCAATTTTCACCCGTTGTATATTTTTTCTACACATTGCCATTGTTTTGGATTTTGATGTTGAGATTGTCATATCATATTTGCTAGCGATTTTAAATAGTTGGCACGCTGCTATTTGTAGGTTGTCTTCAGAAAATATAGCAGACAAAAATTACATATTAATGTGAAACAGTGGCAACAATGCACTGAAAAGATTTAGATCACAACCACAATACAGCAACATCTAAAGGAGAACTAAAGAAAACATAGCTCGAAGGATAATACATAACATTAAGCAGTGTTGTAAATATTCAAGAAATAAAATACCACATTGTTCTGGCTGACCGGTATTTCTGGTTACAGGTTAAGCCGTGTTCTTATTTTATTGTTTTTTAATAACGCTGCATCAACTGCAACGTGATCCAGCATCTGTGGAATATTTCGCGAGATAAATTCGAGAATTCGTCATGCGATTACCTGATTTTCGTCTTAGAAAAACCCAACAAGCTTATGAACTCAGGTTAGATGGGATCCCACGTTCTGGCGAAGCTTCGGATCATCGCTTCAGATCGCAACTTCTGAGCCACGAGGGTAGCTGTTCTATTATTACTGGTTGCGATAATGATTAGCCTATCAGTAGATGACATATGGTTGGATTGCTGCGTTAGTACTAATTGTAAGAAGGGATTTAAGTCATCAGAAATTTACAATAAGTCAAAAAAAATTACAAAAACAGTAAATATTCACGAGAACACGTATATACGCTATACATAAGCCCATTGGGCATCTAAGGCACTTTCTCATTTTTTTATTTGCTCTTGTATGTTTCGTCCTTTTATTTACTTATTTCGTCCGCATTTGTTTTTTTGTATTTGTGTTCCTAGTGGTGTGACAAAGGAAGCCTCCTGATGGCATTACCTCTGCCAGATTGAGTAAATAAATAAATAAATAAATAAATAAATTAGTAAATTAAGTAAATAAGTAAATTATATAAATAAATAAATATATATATATATATAAACATACGAGTATACAAGAAGAATATTATATTCTTAGTCAATGATTCTATTCAACAGCTGAAACAAACTTCTATGCCCAGTATCCTTACTTACTCTTTAATTAATTACATAACATCGGAAGGGTCAAATTCAATATCTTGAATATGATATACCTTCATCAAACTTGGTTTTAAGTTCCGAGTACCCAACAATCAGAGCAAAATTATATAGGCTAATGCTGCTACCACCACCACCACCACCACCACCACCACCACCACCACCGGTAATTAGTTATCTCGTGAAATCTACCTGCACGTCAGGAGAAAAAATGGAATGGGAAGCTTCCCTCCCTCGCTTTATTTCCACTTGGAGCTAGCTAGCTCAGTTCCTCCGATTATAAGGCTCTTATCTACAAGCTACGGCGCATGCATCCAGTTGGTTCCACGACATAACGAATGATCTATACTGCTACTGCTACTAATACTACTACTACTACTACCAAAACTACCAAAACTACCACTACCACTACAACTACCACTTACTTACTGGCTTTTAAGGAACCCGGAGGTTCATTGCCGCCCTCAACTAAGCCCGCCATTGGTCCTATCCTGAGCAAGATTAATCCAGTCTCTATCATCATATTCCACCTCCCTCAAATCCATTTTAATATTATTTTCCCATCTACGTCTCGGCGTCCGCAAAGGTCTTCTTCCTTCCGGCCTCCCAACTAACACTCTATATGCATTTCTACTACTACTACTACTACTACTACTACTACTACTACTACTACTACTAATAATAATAATAATAATAATATTAATAAAATAATAATAAAGATTGTTATTACGTAGGCAAAAATATCATAATCAAGTAATGTATTACTTATATCAAAAGAAAGAAAAAATCTTTGTTTTCGTGTTTTAAAATTATCATTCGGAGATCTTAATGTAATTGTTGTTTGTTGTTTAGTCAACTGTCCGAAGACAGGTCTGAAGCTCACAAGTGATGCTAAGTAAAACCAATTGTAACTGTAAGATGTTCGAAATAAGTAACGGTAAGTTGACAGTCTCGATTCTGATAGCTTCCTTGCAAAAACAAATAAAGAATTGAATTGAATGCAGAGAGCATAGCATCTATTGAATTATAAAATTATATTTTTCGTGAAATCTTTAAGTGGGAATGTTACTTGTATTCTCTTAAGTTATTCCTTATAGAGATCATAGAAAAAAAAAACTTTATTTCATTAAAGTTTCATTCTCATTTAAATAAATCTGTTTTAAAAGTTTTTAGTCGACAAGGAAGTAGGTCACTATAGAGTTTAAAAGTAGAAATACGAAGTTTTAAAGATTCCTTTATTATTATTATCATTACCATTATCATCATCATCATTATTATTACTATTTTTATTATTATTATTATTATTATTGTTATTATAATTTTTATTATTTTTATTTTTATTATTATGATTACTTACTTATTGGCTTTTAAAGAACCCAGAGGTTCATTGCCGCCCTCACATAAGCCCGCCATTGGTCCCTATCCTGAGCAAGATTAATCCAGTCTCTATCATCATATCCCACCTCCCTCAAATCCATTTTAATATTATCTTCCCATCTACGTCTCGGCCTCCCTAAAGGTTTATTTCCCTCCCAACTAACACTCTATATGCATTTCTGGATTCGCCCATACGTGCTACATGCCCTGCCTATCTCAAAGTCTGGATTTAATGTTCCTAATTATGTCACTTGAAGAATACAATGCGTGCAGTTCTGTTATTTGAAGGATTCGTAACAAGCTGTTTTTTACGGTGATGGGTTGTTAGCCTTTCGCCCAACCCCCAAGCTGGAGGACCACCCCTCATCGGCTGTTCGCGACAGCTTATTCAATATATTCACAGCTACCCTCCATTTCTGGAGGCCATCTCCTCGATCCCCAACCTGAGGACGCGCCATGCCGTGATGATAGGGACCCACAATACATGATTATTATTATTATTATTATTATTATTATTATTATTATTATTATTATTAGCGATATTACAAATATAGAACACTTAAAAAATTCCTTATAACAATTATTTCTACTAACTTGTGAAGGATATGAATTCTTATTATGAATTTCACAATATCTGAAATTATAAGAGACGAAATGATCCTGTGTAAAACTCTTATGAAATTACTTATTCATATATTTATTATTCCTTCCCTTGAAAAACTTTTAAAGGAAGTAATTTTGTTGCTTTGTGCAAGAATATGAAACTTTTTGTAATGAGTTACTGGGCTGTAAACAGAAAAGAGACAAGAAAAAGGCCTTCATTTTGCAATGAATTTGTGAATGTAATTACAATGTAAAGAGCTTCAATTTCAACGCAGAAATTTTGTTGAATACCACTCTTAATACATTTCTCTGATTTATACAGTATATAGACGTGTCATCTTTCTTGACAACTTTCTGCCTTTGTTCATAAAGAGCTTTCTTTATTTGAATCTATTCCATAAAATTCCATATTAATTATTCACCCTCGTCTTCTACTACTTGACATATCTTTTGGCTCATTGTGACTCAGAAGTCATCTTAACATCGGCGTCGTGCTTTACACACGTCCTCTAATTCTCGTCGTTTGTATTTGTGTAAAACTCTTCTAAATGTAACTTATCAGAAATAATTGCTGAAATGCGTAAATTTAAATTATACTTAAACTTATGATCGGAATCTTTTAGTATGTAATAGAGGAGCGATTGTTGCATAATTGTGGAATATTAAAAGTCTTTAAGTAACCATACTTTGTGAATACAGGGACTGTTTGTTTTTTGAATTATGTAATACGCCCTAAAAATGTTCAGTAGGTATGACTGATGAATTGTATGTGCTTTTAAAATGAATACTAGTCTGTATAGTTCTACTGATGAATTGTATATACTGTAAATTGAATGGTAGTCTGTATAGCTCTATTGATGAATTGTTTATGATTATAAATTGAATTAATCTACTTGATATTAATTGCACAAATTTGTATAGCTTAATGAAAGTATGCTTGTAAATTGAATTAATCTGCTTACTTTGTATTATATATATTTGTATAGTTTTGGCCGATGAATTTTATATGCTTTAAATTGAATAGTAATCTGTATAGCTCTATTGATAAATTGTTTGTGTTTATAATTTAAAGTAGTTTGCATGATATGTATTATCAATTTCTGTATATCACAACTGATTGAATTGTTTATGCCTAAAATTTAATTAACTTACTTGTTTTGTATTATACATATAGCTCAACTGATGAATGATCGTTTGCGTTCGTAAATTTAATAATCTGATTGGCTATGTATTTTTAGTACAGCCATCGATGTAGCTCAGTCGGCAGACTCGCTGGGCTGCTGATCCGGAGCTGCGTTCGGGCTTGGATTGGATCCCCCTTTGGTCTCATTGAATGGTTTCTTCCGAGGTTTTCCCCAGCCTTGGGACTGAAGCCGGATGGTCTATGGCGAATCCTCGGCATCAACCCTTTTGATTTGATTATCCCCTTTGATTTGATTACCTGGTTGGGTTTTTCCAAGGTTTTCCCCAACCAAAAGGCAAATGCCGGGTAATCTTTTGGCGAATCCTCGGACCTCACCTCATATCACTGCATATCGCCAAAATATTGTAAAAAAATTGCACAAAATTGTGAAAATTGTAGAAAATTACTAAATTGTAAAACTGTAAAAATTTGTAAAAATTGTAATTTTAATATTGTAAAATTTTGACTTGTTCCACATCTTAAAACTTCATTGCTCATGTCAGATCTATGGAATGAATGAATGAATGAATGAATGAATGAATGAATGAATGAATGAATGAATGAATGAATGAATGAATGAATGAATGAATGGACCAAAGATGCTTCATAAAAATCTAAGTTGCAAGAGGAAAAAAATGCAACCCAGTGCTTTATGGCACAACAAGAAGCTTGTGGGAGAGAAGTCCAACCATAACTAACTATTGTAAGATGGGTGGAGACGAGGTAATCTCTTTCAATGAAGAGTTGATATCCAAAGACCTTTAGATTGATCAGTGAGATAGAGATCCTGAAATGATGCTGCAGATGGAGTCCGCCGTTTTCCAAGGATTTGGCAACATTTTGTTGGCATGATAAGGTATTATATTTGAAGAGTGTAATGTCAAAGAATAACCTAAACGATTGTAGTGTGAAACAATAACTATGTTGCCATTATTTTTCGAATGCCCTGGTAAAATTAAGGAATTTAGACATACTGCTTACTACTCGCCAAGGATATTAATACAATACTACCACTGTGATATATTGTGGTGGATTCCATTAAATCAGTGAGCCAATATTTAAAACTAATTTGGACCGATGGAATGTGGTTCCATTCAGGCTTTATTTAAAATTTCCAAAAATATCGAAATAGCATGGAGATAAGTCTGGGCTGTAAGAAGATGGAATAGCTTTTCCGAGCGAAATATTCGCAACTCATTCCTTGTTTATTTGGCGGTGTGAGTTCAGAATTGTCATGTAGAGGTCTAAAATCTCTTTTTTTTTGTCAAAGGCCTGTTTTTTTCTAAGATGTGAGAGAGCATCTGAATTGAGCTGGATATGGATCATTAGTCTACACTTCAGATATTCGAGCAGCAATGGAGATAGTTGAAAAAACGATAATATTGTTTCCGCTGCATTTCCTTGCAACTTGAGCTTTTTAGGACTAGCAGATACCTTGTGTTTCCATTCCTTGCTGGACTAAAGGAGTTTGACTCAACCTATCACAATACGAAATAAGTGATCACGTTCCTCTGAATCGCCTGGAATTCTGTTGGCTGTTACTCAAAAATTTCTGGAATATGTTCATCAGTTAAACAATATGCCACCCACCAAGCGAAAACTTTGTGAAACTATAGATGTTTGTGGAGAAATTCATGGATACTTGCCTAGCTAATATTCATTAATAAATTAAGTTTACTATTATTCTCCTATTCTTTCGGACAAGAGCGTCAAAATGTTGAACTGAATTGGGAGTGATAGCCTTGATCGCTTATCCTGATCGAGAATTATCCTGTACAGATGTTCGGCGAGATCAAAATCGCACATACGAGAACAAATCCTTTATAATTGATATCCCTAAACATGTTTCTCCATATAACTGCAGTCATTCTCCGATGGATTTCAACACTCACCGAAAAATAAAATAAAAAAAATAGTCTACCACTGAACTTTCTCTCGCAACAAACTCATAGTTACCGCTTTTTGGGACAGAAAAGGGCATATGGTGATGAATTTCATGGAACGAAGCACCACAATAAACTCAGAGGTGTACTGTCGGATATTAAGCTAAGGAGGACCATCCAGCTTTCAAACAACAGGAGGCATAATTTTATATATATATATACTTATTCGTTACATGGCTTATAATAAATATCATATTTTTATATTTTTATATATGTTACCCAATAGCTTTGAAATATTGTCGTACAATTTCAATAATCTGTTATCACAGTATTTTCTACATAATTATTTATTTCTTTTTTTTATGTTTTGTGTTCGCGTAGGCCAGTGATGTCAAAGCAATCGCATTTTCCTGACCTTGACGTCATGCACGAGCATTAAGCGCTACGTATGCTAGGAGGAGGAATAAGCAGCCTGTTGGATTAAGAAAACAGTGGTGCACAAACTTCAAACGGAAAGTGAAATTTTATGTCGTTATTTTTATATGGCTTATTTCTGTTTGTTATTTTCTATATTGTCTATAAAACAAAAGTACTAACACCTATTTCTTAGCCTAATATTGCAGTTGTGTTTTAAACGTTAATAACATAATAAAGAGTTAAGAAGGAATATTCACATAAATTCCATAGTACTAAAACTATACTGTACTAAGTGAATTAAACACATCATTGATAAAGAAAGTGTTATCCCAAAGAAAGACACTGAATATGACATGATAAGTTTAAATTGATATTGATGGTATATTTAGCCTTATAAAAGTAATCAAAACAATATTATAGTACAAAGCAAAGTTGTCTAGGTATATGTTTTAACTGTAACTAATATTACATAATACAACTCTTATCGCGTTATGCTTTTAGGTGATATTGGTGTGCAAATTTCTGTCATCAGAATATTAAATTATTTCGAAATATGTTGAAGCTATAGAGCTGACGTTTTACCCACACATAGGCACATATATTTTGTTTGTGATATAACAGTATTTGCTTTGTTAATTCATTTCCTTACAAACAATTTCCATGCGAATATTTTCAAACATTTAGTACACTATCTTCAGTAATACGTATTTACGATATATTAGATTTACGAAAACATTGTTTTAGTACCTGTAAGGCTACTAAACAAACATATCATGTTACAGACCACCCAGTGAATTAAACAATTTAACTTTGCACAAACTAAATGAATATCTTAATACAGTATCAGAAGACCGAAACGTAGTAATTGCTGAGGATCTAAACTTCCCGAAAATTAACTGGAACGGGATTTCAGGTACAAATTCAGATGCACAGGCCCTTGTTAATGAATTGATCTGGCGTAAAGATTTCACGCAGGTAGTAAATGGTCCGACGCGTGACAATGCCCTCTAGATGTTTACCTACAAAGACCTGTCTCTCTCTTTGTCAACTCTGAAAGTCTTCATAAAATAAGTGATCACAATAGCGTCTTATTAGAAATCTTCTGGGAAAACACAGTAAATCCGCGGTCAAGTCCAGTGTCTGTCTGGAATTTCAACAAAACCGATGTCGATGAATTACAAACGTTTCTACGACAAAAGCATGATGACTTTCTAAGGACTGAAGGAAATATGGAAAATGTGTCGCATAAATTTAAGAGTATAATTTTCGAGGCATTAGTAAAATGTGTACCTTCTAAAATAATTAAGAAAAATCCGGACCCAGAATATTACACTAATTATATTCGCTACTTAAAGAAAAAGACAAGGCGCTCATTTAGTGAACGTAAACGAAGCCATGAGCATTGGGAAAAATATGTCGAATTAATTAAGAAACTTGTGTGTGAAAAAAGGTTAGCTCAGAAAAATTTTCTAAAAACCATTTTAAAAGAAGATGAAAGTGATAATTGGAGACAGTTTTATAATTATGTACGCAGGAGAAAAGGAAAAAAATGAAGGAGTAGTGCTTTTACGAAATCGAAACGGAGAAAGTATAACTGATGACAAAGAAAAGGCCGACTTATTAAATTGCTATTTCATTTCGGTTTTCAATAATAACAATAATAATAATAATAATAATAATAATAATAATAATAATAATAATAATAATAATCCCGCTGATAGGAGTGGTTGTGTCACAGACCGTGAATGTGAACCAAATTCGACTTTCAAAATAACTTCCAAAGGGGTTAGAGAGAGAATAACGAAATTAAAAAATCGGAAGTCTCGAGGACCAGATAGTATTGCTACAGAGATCCTTAAATTAGGTTCCGAGGCCACAATTCCATACTTAACGCGTATGTTTCATGTTTCCATAAACAATGCAGCTATTCCAAGTGACTGGAAATCAGCTATAGTGGTACCCATACATAAAGGTGGAAATAAAGTAGATGTCGGAAACTACAGACCGATTAGCCTTACATCTGTCGTATGTAAAGTCATGGAGCATTTGATATAGGATTATATTCGTCATGTTCTAAATGCGAAAGACTGGTTTTACAACCGCCAGCATGGTTTTAGGGAAGGCTTCTCATGTGATAGTCAAATTACGTCGCTGGTTCAGGATCTAGCTGAAGAGGTAGACAGAGGCCGAAGAATCGATGCAGTTGTGATTGATTTTTCGAAAGCATTTGATTTGGTGCCACATGACATATTAGTAGATAAGTTATGTAGGCTAGGAATAGATAAAAGAGTGGTGCTATGGATCCAAGAATTCTTAAAAGGTAGAACCCAGAGAGTTAGAGTAGGTCATGAAATATCGCAAATTGGACATATAAGTTCAGGGGTGCCACAGGGCAGCGTTCTGGGTCCATTACTCTTTATAATATACGTAAATGACCTATGCCAGAATATTACATCAAATGTGAGGCTATTTGCAGACGACTGCATTATCTATAGAAAGATTAGAAATAATTCAGATGTAGATGCTATTCAAACAGACATGAATAAAATTTATAACTGGGCGTTAATGCATAGGATGAAAATAAATGGTTTTAAAAGTAAATCTATAACATTTTGTAAAACCCGAGAGGAAACTAGTCTTAATTACGAATTCAGGGGTGTTGTAATTCCGCAAGAACAATGTTGTAAATACCTAGGAGTGTATTTAAACTCCAAATTTACTTGGGGAGAGCATGTTGATAATGTTACGGGTAAAGCATGGAGGGCACTTCACTTTATTATGAGAATCCTGAGAAAGGCTAGCCCCAAATCGAGGGAAATAGTATATCTAACGTTAGTGCGACCGTTAATGGAATACGGAACTACATGTTGGGATCTCTATAGAATATATCAGATAAATTCCTTAGAAAGAATCCAGTATAGGGCAGCTAAATTTGTTAAAGGTAAAAGAGAAGATGTAAACGATACGATAAAAGAACTTAAATGGGAAACTTTGGAAAACAGACGTAGGAAAACTAGCATAGCATCATTGTATAGAGCACATCTAGGTCAGAAAGCATGGGTAGACATAACGGCTCGGTTAGAAAAGCCAGCGTACTATGGTAGGAACGATCATGATTTTAAAATCAAATGTAGGAAACAGAAAACGGATGTAGGTAAATTCTCATTTTTAAATAGAACTATAAATGATTGGAATGACCTACCTGCAGCGGTCTTTGAGGGCTGTCTTTCCTTAAGGAGATTCAAGAATAACTTAAAAAGTTGTGTATAAAGTGCAAATTAAAATTAAGGTGACATTCAACATTTAATTTTTTTAAGGTGACATGTGTTTATCTAGCCTGACGAGTTACTTCCTTGGTTTGAATTGTAAATTATTTAAAAATAGCGTGTAAGAGGCCTTAGACTAGAAATGTTTAGTTTAGATGTAGTTCTGTTTATAAGTATGCATAAGGATGTAATCATTTGACTTATTTGAACTGTTGTATCAGTGAAGCGAGGTGAGTCAGTGAAGTTATGGTTTTACAGTGCAGTGAACAGTTCCGATCAGTAATAATTTATAGCGTCAATGAAATGTGTTCTATAGTGTCAGTGAAATGTGTTGCAGAGTGTCAGTGAAATGTGTGCTAAAGTGTCAGTGAAATGCATCACAGTGCCCCTACAGGGAATGAGATGAGAGTAAAGTGAAAGACTATTGAAACTTAAGTAGGGCCTATACATAATTATGTAGGTAGTATTGTAAAATTAGGTATTTTATTTATGTTTTATTATTATTGTGTTAAATTGTATTGTGTATTCTTATTGTATTGCGTATTGTAAATTTTATTATGTATTGCTTATCATTTTATTGTGTATTGTTTATATTGTATATAGACCCTACCACTGCCACCGGGTGCTTGCCCACTTGCAGTGTAAATAAATACATACATACATAAAAAAATATCTGAAAATTTCACTTTGCTTTAAAAAAGTTGAGAAAATATTCCTTTTGAATAAAAAAAGCAAACATGTGAAAAATGAACATTTATAATCCACTCATACTTCTCAGACAAATGTAAAAATTAAGATGAGTACAATTTTAATAAGTTCTCTTCCCTTTATCCATTGAATCCGTGCTGCCCATCCCTGTACATAGCTCGACCAAGCGGCATATACTGTCGGTGACTCAGGAGAAGACGAGAGCGGACTGAGGAGGAAGGGATGTGAACAGATAACGTAAGACAACACGTGCAATATTTGTACTGCAGTAAGCGGAAACATTAGGTCTCCTTCTGTTCAACTTAGCCTTAATTTCTATACGCATTGTTACTCATGTTTCCTGCACGAGTAATAACCTGGCTACTGGGATGCTTATCTGAGCGATGTTTATAATAATCAGCAGCGATAGTCAAGAAGGTCACATTATTTCCGCTCGTCTTCTCTTGAGTAACGGACAATACTACCTCTTTCGTCTGTCTTTTTCCTTTCCGCTGTAAAGCGCTCAGGCTCTCCTGGGCTCTAAAGCGCGCGCTTGCTCCTATAGGCATCAGTTGACATCACTGGCGTAGGCCTACTTGTTCATTGTAAGACTATTTTATGTTAATTTGCAATTTATTCGTATACTTTTATTAAAATTATTTCATCTAGTTTTCACTTATTCATCATTATGTATTATATTGGTAAATGTTTTAGCTTATACTATTCAGTTCAGTTATTATTATTATTATTATTATTATTATTATTATTATATTGCATCATTTGTACTACTTCACTATATTTGCACAATCGGCACTATTTTGCTATTAATTATATATATATAGATATATATATAGATATATATATATATATATATATATTACTAAGTAAGTGCTCGTAAAGCCCTCAAGGGATGTTATAGGCTAAATTCATTCATTCAAATTCATTCATATATATATATATATATATATATATTTATTTATATACAATATCTTTCATTCTTTTGTAGGTACTAAGGGAACAGTCTGGACTCTGTGTCCCAATTCTTTGTTTCTCAGTAGTAAATGGAACATACAGCAAGCTACAGAAATAAAAGTCCTTCTTAAAACGCAACTACGTTTTAGAAGTAACTTGACTGATTTATAATATTTCTATCTGTATTTTCAACTGCCTCAAATTTTCATCGTCCATTGCAATTTGCCGAATAACCAAGATCAAGTTATGGACAAGTATGGGTTGTTGAATTCGATGTTTAGAAATTTCCAGGCGAAACAGTGCCCTATTTGGCATAATGCCAGGAATGAAAGCGGTCCTACTTTATCCTACCCATTCTTCGTATGTGTTTTGTATCTCACAATACAACAGAATATAGTGAGATGTTATCTAAGTCCCTACATTCCGAATAGAACCCAGATTTCATCTGACAGTCTACATTCAGTACAGTTTTGCCAAAAACTGGATCGTTCGCTTCATTAACTCATCCAAGAGCATCATTACAGTATGTTGTTACCGCCAGGATTTGACAAAAGCGATTTGATTGTGCAAGTATTAAAACTCTGCCGTCTGCGGTATCCACAGAGGGAAATGCACCGACGAAATGCATGGAACAGTAGCGAAAACAGATCCATTGTTCGTAATGAACCGTGAATTGTGCAAGATATAAAATAGATGAGCTACACGAAGCATGTGACGTCAACTTTTGCGGATGCAAACCATTGTCCTCTGTTTATTCGTCTACTTCGAAGCCTAAAACAGTCACGCTCTTATCTCAAAATAACTTTTTTAACTTCGTATTCTACACGTTATTCTAGGTTTGTTTATTCCTGATGTAAACGTCACTTTTAACTATTTTATGTGGCGATGACGTGACTGTGAAACAAGAAAATGGAAATGAGATATTTTAAGGTAAACCTAGGTATATAGTATTACTTTTCATTTATAATGGAACATGCTGCTCAAAAAAGCTAGGTACATACATACATACATACATAGGCCTGCATACATACATACATACATACATACATACATACATACATACCAGAGTGCTGCATTGGAGTTAAATCGCTCGCTTGAACTCGGTCGAGTATCGCACCCTCGAGTGAAATAAGATCGGTCGTGATACGCTCGTAATAAATAGAAGCACAGTACAAGGTCATCTCACCGATATGTCTTATCTTGTACGGAAGGTGACAGATAAGATACACATATGTTTTGCTCACAAGGTAAAAATAAGGCTTTATTTTCTGCGTTTATGACAAACGTTTAATGGAATAGTCAATGGAACGTACCAAAACAGTAACATGAAGTTATAAATAAAATAGTATGAAAAACGTCCGATATACAGTTATTATTGCTAATTAATAATTATGCAATGTTTGATTTACCACTATATAACATGTTAGGTCCATACATAGTGTTCCGCCTATATACTGCGACAATGTAGAAAAGTTTTACAAAATATTATTGATATAGCAGTAGCCTAGATTAATAACAATATTAATACAGAGATAACGTCACAGAAAATACAATAAAAGGAATAATCATGCTGCACAACTGTTACAGACGCAAAGATTGATTCACTAATTATTAGACATTATTATCATTATTATTATTATTATTATTATTATTATTATTATTATTATTATTAGAAAACTTGATACGGTTCTTGCATTATCGTGATTGTGTTCTCCGTTTATAATAATTACATTAACATCCAATAACATCTATCAGATGTGGCAAAAACAAAATCACTCCTGTATGTATTACATTTTAAAGCAAGTTTTGTAGTTGTACTATGGAGAGGTTAGTTAAACACTGCCAAGTTTTGAAATAATAAACATCTATGATGTTACTACACAGTTCATCACTGTAATAAGAACGAATGTCTAACGCTCGGGTTATACCGTTCGAGGATTTATCGCTCGCGACAATTTTACCCATCCTGCATGTGCGCTACCTATTGGATTATGCTATGAACTACTTGGCGCTCGAGCGAGAACGTCCGATGCAGACCTCTGATACATACATACATACATACATACATACATACATACATTACATACATACATACATACATACATACATACATAGGCCTATGTGTAAGTTATTAGAGTTTGAAGTGAATTTCAGACCATCCAGTACACCCACTAAATTCCATTAACTACAGAGATTATTGAGTCGTAGTAGGTCATGATATGGCGATAACGAATCAAGCTCGGTAGGCCTATAATGTGACAGAGAAATCGATAAAAATATTAGCAAATTATTTGGGTAATTTCGCTACAGACTTACATAAGACATAAATTTGAGCAATCACTGTGCAAAATTAATCAATGGTAAATTTTTCCAGTTTTAATAATACCATGTTTTAACTTACATATTTTTAGAGTCTGGGGATCCCAAAAGTAAAATTCTGACCTCAATGCATTGGTAACAATCTCGTTCAATAATAAATAAACCTTAATGGATTGAATGACCCAAAATCTCATCTCTATGTCTGCTTTGTAGTATGACCCATAAAATCCGTGTGTGTGTTAAAAACTTGATGCGTCTCTCTAACAGTCCATCAAGAGATGTAACAACAATGGTATGTATATATCAGAGTAACCGAAATCAAATCAGTATTGGGGGGATAGGGACACGTATATATTTTTTGTGGGTTTCGGCGTTCTAAATTTATTGTGACAGATGATGAAATAAATAAACTAAATTCATGCTGTGCCAGGTCGTTGATAAAGCATTGCAGATCAAACTAATGTGAAACATAAAAGTAACATAAATCGCGAGGTTCCCCTCTTGTTGAAGGCCGCGACACGTTTCATTTAACAGCAATTTTCAACCCTCGTGCACAACATTGTTATCTCGCACCAATACTCACAATCTGAATCTAATTTTGATTTGAAATATTCTTTGTATTCCTTTGTTCATTGAATAATACCAATATAATTTAGTCAGCGCACATGTCTACGTGGCACTTTCGGTAACAACTAATTTACATTATGTAGTGGTATATGTATATACTGATATATATTTACATAAATATTTCGGAAAACGTATTATGTGTCTTTCACGTATTAAATTTTATATTACCTTGTTGGGAAAAGGAAATTGTACCAGAACAATGGAAGGAGTCCATAATCGTACCTATCTTTAAGAAGGGGGACAAGACTAACTGTAGTAACTTTCGAGGAATATCACTTTTGTTGACATCGTACAAAATATTGTCCAATATTCTTTTGAGAAGATTAACTCAATATGTAGATGAAATTATTGGGGATCATCAGTGTGGTTTTAGGCGTAATAGATTACCTATTGACCAGATATTTCGTATTCGACAGATAATAGAGAAAAAAAATGGGAGTATAAGGGTATAGTGCATCAGTTATTCAGAGATTTCTAAAAGGCATATGACTCGGTTAAGAGAGAAGTTTTATATGATATTCTTATTGAATTTGGTATTCCCAAGAAACTAGTTCGATTAATTAAAATGTGTCTCAGTGAAACGTACAGCAGAGTTCGTATAGGTCAGTTTCTGTCAGATGTGTTTTCCAAATTCACTGTGGGCTAAAGAAAGGAGATGCACTATCACCTTTACTTTTTAACTTTGCTCTAGAGTATGCCACTAGGAAAGTCTAGGATGACAGAGAGGGCTTAGAATTGAACGGGTTACATCAGCTGCTTGTCTATGCGGATGACGTGAATATGTTAGGAGAAAATCCACAAACGATTAGGGAAAATATGGGAATTTTACTGGAAGCAAGTAAAGAGATAAGTTTGGAAGTAAATCCCGAAAAGACAAAGTATATGATTATGTCTCGTGAAGAGAATATTGTACGAAATGGAAATATAAAAGTCGGAAATATATTATCTTTTGAAGACGTGGAGAAGTTCAAATAATCTGGAGCAACAGTAACAAATATAAATTATACTCGGGAGGAAATTAAACATAGAATAAACATGGGAAATGCCTGTTATTATTCGGTTGAGAAGCTTTTATTATCCAGTCTCTTGTCAAAAAATCTGAAAGTTAGAATTTATAAAACAGTTACATTACCGGTTGTTCTGTATGGTTGTGAAACTTGGACTCTCACTTTGAGAGAGGAACATAGGTTAAGAGTGTTCGAGAATAAGGTGCGTAGAATAATATTTGGGGCTAAGAAGGATGAAATTACAGGAGAATGGAGAAAGTTACATAACACAGAACTGCACGCATTGTATTCTTCACCTGACATAATTAGGAACATTAAATCCAGACGTTTGAGATGGGCAGGGAATGAAGCACGTATGGGAGAATCCAGAAATGCATATAGAGTGTTAGTTGGGAGGCCTGAGGGAAAAAGACCTTTAGGGAGGCCAAGACGTAGATGGGAAGATAATATTAAAATGGATTTGAGGGAGGTGGGATATGATGATAAAGACTAGATTAATCTTGCTCAGGATAGAGACCAATGGCGAGCTTATGTGAGGGCGGCAATGAACCTCCGGGTTGCTTAAAAGCTAGTAAGTAAAAGCGGTATATGTAGAGTATATAGGCTACTGATCCAGATTTAAATAAATATTTCGGAAAACGTATAATGTGTCTTTCAGGTGTTAAATTTTATATTAAGTTGTTAATATATCTCGGCCTGCTATTGGCCATCTTCAGAACTTGTTGTTGCTGGTCCTGGCGCCTTTTATTTTATTTCCTGTGAGGCTATATTTGTGTAGTGTAATGTGGAGTCAAAGAGTGTGTGTGTTCTGAAATTGAGTTGTGTGTTGAGAATTTCATTTGGATGTGTTTTTGTATGTCTGTATATTTCGTATTGCTCTAGTGTGTTTAGTTTCTGGCTTTTTGGTTGGATGTGTAGAATTTCCATGTCTGTGTTGATGTCTCTGTAGGTGTGGTTAGCATTTGTGTTGTGTTCTGTATATATGCAAAAGGCGCCAAGACTAACAACAATCAGTTCTGAAGATGGCCAATAGCAGGTCGAAACATGTTAACAAGGTAATATGAAATTTAACACGTGAAAGACACATAATACGTTTCCCGAAGTGATATAGTGTTAAAAGTCATGTAATAAGGATGTGTATGTGTTAAATAAATATATTAAAGTCTTTAGTTTTATACATCTTGATTACACAACTTTTAACACTGTATCACTTCGGAATATGTATGATAAGAACTTTCTTGTATTAAACTAGTTGGTCTTGGCGCCTCTTGTTTCCTGTGTGGGTGCGTTCGTAGTGTAGAGTCAAAGAGTGTATGTGTTTTGAAATTGAGTTGTGTGTTGAGAATATTGTTGGGGTGTGTTTTCGTGTGTCTGTATATTTCATATTGTTCTAGTGTATTGAGTTTCTGGCATTTTGGTTGGATGTGCAGTATTTCCATGTCTGTGTTGATGTCTCTGTAGGTGTGGTTGGCATTTGTGATATGTTCTGCATATGTGTAGGTGTTTTGTAATTTTGTTATGGCTGTGATGTGTTCTTTGTAACGTGTTCGAAATGATCTGTCTGTCTGTCCTATGTAGAAGTTGTTGCAGGTGTTACATTTGAGTTTTATACGCCTGTGTGGCTATATTTGTTTTTTTTTGTGTTGTTTGTGTGTTGAGATGTTTTTGTAGAGTGTTATTTGTTCTGTATGCGAAGTTGTAATTTAATTTCTTGAATGAGGTTGCAATTTTATGTGTGTTTTTGTTTTCGTATGTTAGTGTGATGTATTTTTTGTGTTCTTGTGTTTGTGTTGTACTCTTCTGTTTTTTGTGGTTTTGTTTTGTCTTACGTATTATGTTGTCTATTATGTTGGGGTTGTATCCGTTTTCTTTAGTTTTGTTGAGGAGTAAGTTTATAAAAATTAGTTATTAATATTGTCCATGAAAGAATGGTGTTTATTTATATATAAAGCAATATAAAACATTCAGATACCGTTGCCATTTATTTCCTCTACCATTAGCAGCGTCTTTTTTTTATAAGGAATAAACAGAATTCAGAAAAAAAACTTGCGGAATATATTCGAAATTTTTTATGAAATTATAACAATGTACACAATGACAAATTGCATGGCACATACTTCAATCTATTCAGAGTTCTCGATATTTTCAATGAACTGGAACAATCTCTACTACATTCATAGTAGCAGAATGAAGCCAATTCGCATATATAACCTATAGCCTAAGCAGTACGCTTTGTAAAAGGAAGCTATGCAATATCATTTTATCCATAATTCACTACAAAAGGCTCTCGTTTACTCGACATATTCTTAATTTATACTTAATTGATAATTGTTTTACATTAATTTACTCATTTTTTTTTCTTAAAATTTACTGAATTAACTAACTATAACAAATTTATGCATTTTTTATCATATTTATTTTCATAATTATTAAATAATTAATTAATAATAATAAATAAAACCTCCAAAAATTCAAGGAAAACAACACAAGGAGTGAAACAAGACTGTCCACTATCCCCACTATTATTTAATTTATATGTAGATGAGTTGACCAGGGAATGGAAAGAACAATTGAACACATTATTTGCTAGTCCACACCTGTGGAGTAACGGTCAGCGCGTCTGGCCGCGAAACGAGGTGGCCCGGGTTCGATTCCCGGTCGGGGCAAGGTACTTGGTTGAGGTTTTTTCCGGGGTTTTCCCTCAACCCAAGATGAGCAAATGCTGGGTAACTTTCGGTGCTGGACCCCGGACTAATTTCACCAGCATTATCACCTTCATCTCATTCAGACGCTAAATAACCTAAGCTGTTGATAAAGCGTCGTAAAATAACCTACTAAAAACACATTATTTGCTAAATGCTACAACCTTAGACACATTACTGTTTTGAGATGACCAAATCGTAGTTGCCGACTCGGAAGATAATATGCAAAGAGCAATATACAAATTAGAAAAACTTTCGAAAACATATAATTTGAAAATTTCAACAAAAAAAACCAAGGTTTTAGAATTCTCTGGGTCAAATTCCATCAGATCAAAAGTAGTTGCAGATGATCATATATTAGAACAAGTTAACTCTTTTGATTATTTAGGTTGCAAACTCTCTCACATTTCCCATAAGGATTTTGACAATAAAATGGCTAAATATCAGCAACTCATAAGCACTACTAAAAGAACACTATTGAAGAAGGTTCGAACTGAGACTGTTTTAAAATTTTACAAAAAACTAATCATACCAATACTATTATATGGTTCTGAAACATGGACACTCACCTCACAGCAGATCAGAAGACTAGAAGCAGCAGAGATGCGACTCTTACGGCCACTAGCAGGTTATACACTTCTTGATCACCAAAGAAACGAGGACATTCACAACATATTAAAAATACAAAACGTAACTACAATTCCAGATACATACAGAAGAAATTGGTACGACCATGTGATGAGAATGCCCCCAGAAAGAATACCACAAAATATCCTAAACTACACACCAATAGGAAGGAGAAACATCGGCAGACCGAAGAAGCGTTGGAGGGACCAGCTGAATGCAGGAGATGGAACAGGCCCAACAGCCTAATCCGAAGAGCATTTGATGATGATAATTAATGCAATTAAACCACGCAGGCTTGCAATGCGAAACTTTTTTTTTTTAAATTGTAGCTGTCTCATTACTTTCATGTGCTAAAACAGGAAATGACACATAAAATGCCAAATCGCTTAGAGTTTTTTTCACAAAACCTAAATTAATGTTTTTATGCCATTAATATACAAACTGTGGATGTGACAGTTTACAGCATTCATATAACAGTGCTCTTAGTGGCGACTACTTATAACTTGTTAGTGGTCAATGCAAACAAAGTCTGTAAGGCTCAATGATGTGTCATGTTGTAACGTCGAAACTCTAACTTCATATTGCAGTGCGCTGTAAACAATGGCTAGCCGTGGTTGTATGAACTCTCCAGATCAATTCTGTTATATTTGTAGTTAATTGATGATTGACCCATCAATCCTCGTGCCATAATTTGTGACATCAGTACTATAAATTTGCAACTAAACTGGCAGAGAAACAAATATATTCTTTTGTACTTTAATGTGATTTTTGTGTTATGAAAAAATGACGTAAAAGGAATACATTTATCCAAGACTGGTATCTAAACTGGTCTTTATTTCACCGTCCTTAGCAACCTAAATAATGACATTATTCACAGCAGTGCTAAAGGTACGTTTTCCTCGATGCGACTATCACGATGATCGTTCAACGATTATTATTGAACGATGAAACGTTGAACGATAATCGTTGGTTACCATTTTGCTCGGAGCGTCTACGACAGGTATGCTCATTCTCTGACTCGCGATTATGTTCTGTAATCACAACCTTCGAATGTAGAGCGTGCTGTTCCCCGTTCGAAGCTCGACGGATGACTGCGGAAGACAGTTCAAGTACTTAGTAAACGTACGAACAGTGCGGGACAATGACACAGTCAAAAGCTTCTGTAAGAAAACGATCATTCCGTACAGTGTGGGAGAAAGACTAATTTTGTTATGCGTTCGGTGAAAATGTGAACTGTTTACTATGTTGTAAGGTACTGTCAGGAATACTACTGAGCAACATAAAACGACATTATAGGCTCTGCCACCCAGAACATGCTGAAGTGACAGGGAAGCTGTTTTCTGTAATATGTATTCATATACCAACGTTATTATTATTATTATTATTATTATTATTATTATTATATTACTACTACTACTACTACTACTACTACTACTACTACTACTATTATTGTTTGATTTTATTCCAAAAGAAATACATGTTATGATAAAATAATTTTTTTAGGGGTGCAACGTGCACTACAGTTTCAAGAATTCAAAGCACTTCATGAAAGATCAAACATTGAAGAAAGTCGAACAATTAGTGCCTGAATAAAATATAGTTAATTATATCTCCGTACTGGAACAGCTTAAATGTGAATTCACAGAACATACATTTAATGGTTTTAGATGTATGGAGAGTGATATTAATCTTTTTGTCAATCCTTTCATAGTAAATATACAATCCGTGAGAGTGCAGTTCCAGGATGCGTTAATTGATTTGCAAAGTGACGTAGAATTCAGAAATGCAGAGAATATGACTTGACAAGAATGTAAGTGTTAAAAGGAAATATCCCCAGATCAGCTTATTCGCTGCCACTATGTTAGCTACCTTCGCCTCGACATATGTGTGCGAACAATTATCTTCGAGAATGGATGTTGCTAAATAGAAACATAGATCCCTATCAACAGATGAGCATCTTTTGAGCCAGCTGCGCATTGCAGTAAATTCGTTAGAAATAGATTTCCGATTACTTGCAGAAAAGAATGCACATGTTGAACAGACCGCAATGTATGGTGGAATATGAAAATAACACTACCTATGATATAATAATATCATAGCTATATTAAACATAATAAAATAATTAGGTAATAACTGAATATTACAGTGTATACTCCTTCCTTTTTCAAATTCAGTTTATTATTCGTATTTGTTAGAGTATGAGAGCGATGCCACGGGCGGTGCTGCAATGTAGTTGCGGAGCCCAGTCCGTAAATAGTGTGTGTTATGCAGTGCAGCATCATCCGTGTAATCGGCGCTTTTAAAGTTTTGAGCATACCTGGTCTACGATTTGTTGATTTTTCACTAGCCGCGTGTTTTCATCCGCAATCGCATCGTTCTATAGGAAGGTTGTGTTTAACAGAATGAGTTTGAGTAGACGTAAAAGATTACTTAAATGCCTTTTGATTGAGGAGATGGGAGACGACGAAATACTTCTCCATACGTATGGGATGAAAAGGGCCAAAAAACACCGTTTGCTTGAGCTCAAAAATGAAGAGAGTCTGTGTCAAAAATTTAAATAACTTGATTTTCCAAATTTATTAACAAACTCAGCCCATATATTGTCCTTGACCCTTTGATCCTTGTAGGACGCATGTGACAGTTGCCACAGTGAGGGATGATTCGCCACTTCCTCGAGAAGAATTTCACCATCCGCGTGAGAAAACAAAGGGGCCATGATGCACGTCTTTCTCACAACAAACGTTGGCGACTGACGATTATATTCAACCTTTTCCTGAACGACTATTCAAGACGTACGATCGTCGTTAAAGACTCTAGCGGCAGTCGCTCGAAGCAAAAACAGTTCCATAGGAAATACAAAGAAATAGTGCTCAACGATTATCGTTGCACGATTGTTATTGAACGATCATCGCGATAGCCGCACCGAGGAAAACGTACCTTTAAACATTTTCTAACTTACAGCAGTGAATTAAATGTTTTTAAATCACTCTACATGACAACAAACATATCAGCATTAATTAAAATGAATATATATGAACTTCTTCGCCAACAATACATTACAAAAAAAGACCTACAATTTAAAATTAAATTTACATACCAGTAATGAATAAAATATTGTACATCTGTACATATATACATCTGTATACTAGATGTATTTTCCTGTTTGTGATTATGTATTCAGTTTCTTTTTTTATTATATATATTTTTTATTATTGTTATTTTAAAGTCAATACTGATTGTGTATATGTATTCAATCTCTCTTTTTTATTTAATTATGTTGATTATCATTTTTAAATTAATACCGGTATGTAATTTTTTGTATGTGATTTGATCCTGGTTGAGTGGAAGAGAAGGCCTCATGGCCTTAACTCTGTCAGGGAAAATAAAACTATTATTATTATTATTATTATTATTATTATTATTATTATTATTATTATTATTATTATAGCACACTAAAGTAAACAGATTTTATGCGCTCGTGGAAATTATCACCCAAGGCGAAGCGGATGAAATCTAATTTTACTCTCTTGCACTATAGGCCAGGGATCCCACAGGGATCAGTTCTTGGCCCTTTAATATTTACCATTTATATCAACGACATATCAGAATCTCTAAAGTACTGCCGACACCATCTCTATGCAGACGACCTTCAAATATACATAAAATTCCACAATGACGAAAAAAATGATGCAATAATTAAAATTAATGACGATCTGGACTCAATCTGGACATGGACACGGAAATTCCGACTTAAACTAAATCCAGAAAAATCACAGTCAATCACTGTTGGCCATTCACGTTTGTTAAGCACTATTACCATACCAAATTTGTCCCCGATTAAAATATACGGCACCGAAATTCCGTTCAATGAATCAGTAAAGAATCTAGGTATTTATATGGATAAAAGCTTAAATTGGAACATTCAAGTTGCAGAAACCTGCAAAAAAGTATTATCATTCATCCACTCGTTTAGGCGATTGAAGAATTTTCTACCCTTTTCCATGAAAAAAATGTTAGTGCAAACACTCGTGATGCCCCACTTCGATTACTGTGATATTTTGCTTACTGACCTAAGCGTTACTTCGGCGCAGAGACTACAACGTGTTCATAATATGTGCGTCCGTTTCGTCTGCAATATTCGCCGGGCTGATCACGTAACACCATCCCTCGAAATGTTGTCCTGGCTCCGTCTAAAAGATCGTAGGAAAATCCACTGCCTTTCCCTTCTCTTTCACATATTGCATTTCTCCACTCCTGTCTATCTTGTGTCTCGTTTTTTAAATTTATCCACCCATCATAGCCTAGACACACGATCACAACAGTCCTCAATATTATCCATTCTCTCCCACCGAACATCCTCATATTCATCTTCTTTCACTGTGGCTGTTCCTCGGCTTTGGAATTCCCTACCGAGTAATGTCAGGGACTGTCAGACATCAAACCAATTTAACAATAGGCTAAGGAAATATTTTTCTAACAATTCTTGTTAACAATAAGCTTAATAGCTGTTTCAGGTTTCTCTGGTTATTTATACCACAGATAAATATCTAAATTATCTCATTATTTTATTATTATTATTATTATTATTATTATTATTATTATTATTGTTATTATTATTATTAGGCCTATTATTATTATTATTATTATTATTATTATTATTATTATTATTATTATTATTATAACTATTTCTTACCAATGTTTATTATTGTCACACTAACATTACTTATCCAACTTTCATTATTCACAAATGTATTGTTATTAACTAATTTTTAATTACGTCTTCCCTACGTAAATTTAATTATTAATCCACTGGAACTCCCGTTGCGAATGACAGTTATCACGGCTGGGGAGATCATCGTGCTAACTACACGATACCTAGCTGGATGATCGGCCACTTCTGTGTAGAATAATATTTGACCGAATTGACTTCGGGATGTTATATTACGATATTTAGATATACACAGTATGAAGAGACGTAGTCTAGGCTACATGTTGCATGTTGTGGCATGTGCGCATGGGTGCGTGAGTAAGTTATACTCGAACCAGAAGTGTGTAGCATGCGTTTACTTCAAATTTCATGCAGAAACTTTCATGTTCTACTCTGATATCTTGCACCGATCTCCTTCAAATTAAGTTCTGGCGGATATTTATGCTAGAAAAAATTTGTAATTAGATTTGTAAAATCGAAAATGGTCTGCTGTGCATATAAAATTGGATAAAGAGGAAGAGTACTTACTCTATTTTAGAACAAATAATTGAAAATAGATTATAATTACATTTGGCAATTTACGTAAGTTACTGTTCGAAGATTGCAAAAACCTTTGATTAAATTGTACGAAATACAGTATGGAACATGGTGAGGCTAATGGCTATCTATATCACCTACTTTTTAAATTGGTTTATTTTACGACGCGTAATCAACTGCGATGGTTACTTAGTGTCTGAATGAGATGAAGGTGATAACACAGTTTAGTATATACAGTCACGGAGCTTGAGTTCATGAGGGTACTAGGAACTATAGACTGTGTAGGTACTATTTCGCATTGTCTGTAATGAGGCGATAGTAGCGATCCTAGTTGTTAGCAACTACCTATGGACGCATATGGGCTATTCCATGTGAAATCTATCAGTATAAAACCTCGCATTTTTTTAATATTCTAATTTCTTCCCTATTTATACAAGGTGCTGAGGAAAGTGCATTTTAAAAATATACTATCGAAAGTCAAACGATTTTCGTACTATTGAGCGAAAAATTTAGCGTATTTTATAAAATCAAGCTTCTTTCGCCGCTCAGAATTCTGGAACCATTTACTGCAGAACATTGAACGGGAGCTCATTTTGAAGCTGACATTTGGTAGGTTATGTTAAGAAGTAATCCTTATTTTTATTCTATACAGAGAGACAGATAATCTGATTTTACTTACTTTTAGGCTTTTTGCCAATTTGTAAAAATATAAAAAAATATTGAGAAAAAACCTTGCATTATTAAGAGGGATTCGGCATTGTTTGCTTAGTGGCTCGGCAATAAGTTTTGAGGGAATTAAATGAATTATTTAGTGTGTTAGTTGGGAAGCCGGAGGGAATAAGACCTTTGAGGAGACCGAGACGTAGATGGGAGGGTAATATAAAAGTAGATTTTAACTAAGTGGGATATGATGTTAGAGACTGGATTAATCTTGTTTAGGATAAGGACCGATGGCGGGCTTATGTGAGGACGGCAATGAACTTCCCGGTTCCTTAAAAGCCTTAAGTATTATTATTATTATTATTATTATTATTAGGCCTATTATTATTATTATTACTACTATTATTATTATTATTATTATTATTATTATTATTTGTGTGCATATTATGTCACTTCTGATTTTGCGGAAGAGAAGGCCTTATGGCCTTAACTCTGCCAGAGTGAGTGAATAAATATTTAAATGAATAAATAAGTAGGCCTAAGTAAATAAATAAATAATTACATGAACAAATAAATAAATAATTCAATAAATAAATAAACGAACGAGCAAGCAATCGAGCAGAGAACCAAAGAAGCAAATGAACAAAATATATTTAGGGATTAGTAAGCTATGTAATTGGAATGACGTCGTTTATATTGAGTAATTTACATTAGGTACAGTGCAAACGACAATAAAGCTTATTCATTATTTTAGTGGTAACCAAATTATGTAATATAACTGTTTATTCATGTGTGTAAATTATATCAATAGGATTATGTAGTAACATGTTTTACAAATTTATTTTACATAATTGAGATTGGGTAGAAATGGCTCCTCAAACAGTTTAGTAAGAGAATTTGTTACTAGATGTATTAAATATTCAGATAATTGTATCGTGGTGCTATATCCGATTGAAAAGCAATACACCTACCCAAACCTCGAATTGAATAATTCATATTTACAGTCGTCCTGAATCAATAATGTTTCCAATTACCAAACATGCTACACTGTGTATGTTGTGATATAGCCTACCTACACAGACTAAACTTTAATTTAATATATTGATGAAAATCTCCAATATTGAATGTGGTCAGGATGCAGGAATTTAAAATTACAAACAACATGGTGTGATGAATTTTTGGGGGAAATTACAGGAATGCAAAAGGGGTTGGTTCGAGGCGTAGAATGTATAATACCGTAGGCCTACATACAATATTTTATTTCGTTTAAAAATGGAATATTCTGTCAACATAAAAACGTATCGTCTTGTCGAGTAAAAATTCATACTAAGGCCTACTACGTAAACACATCGATGGCTGACTGAGAACTAGACTGTTCTAAGTCCAGCTTTTTATAAGAAAGAAATCTGTGTGTCATTGTGTTCCAGTTCTTCTCTGCATATATAAATCGAACAAAATTATAAATATTTCTCTCCATAAGGTTGTTATGAAGCCATTCCAAATTGTTTCATGAAGATTTGAATGTCAGGAGCTTAAAATAAATCTTCTGAAAAAACAATAGTAAAATGGACTTGCAACAATCTGGTTCTGGGCCATCGACATACCAATATACAAGCCAAAAGCTAAGGCTTGTTCGTATTTCACTATTGTTTAAAAAATCTTTAATTTAGACAGTCAAAAAATTAGATATATTTTTATATACTGTTGATATGTATTCAAATTCAAGTCTGAAGATTATTATAAAATGGGCTATTTTTCTTTATTACTATTCATAAAGTTTTCGACGTGAAAATGTTTTAAATATAGCCTAAAGGAAGAACTGTAAGTAATGTCATTAATTTTAGGTGGATGTTCTTTGATGTATTTCAGACAAAAAAGTTTAATATAATTTTACTGGTTTTTTATTCCTTTTCAAGATAAAAATTGTTTTATATTAAACATTTCGTACCGTGTTTTGGGAAAGCCATTGATTGAATTCCCAATATGCTCAGTCAATTTAAGGAAGCAGTATACAGTATTATGATAATAAATGATTGAAACAATTTTAATTTAGTTCTTTAGTTGTGCAGAAATTTGATCCGAACAAATATAACTTTTCGTTCTGCAAAGGAATTTTTCAATGTTACATTTGTTCGGATCAAATTTCTGCACATTTAAATTACAAAACTAAAATTCTTTCAATAATTTATTACCATAATACACTTTTCTCTTAAATTGACTGAGCATATTGAAAATTCGATCAACGACCTTCCCAAAACACGCTATGAAATATTTCATACAAAACAATTTTTATCTCGAAAAGAAAGCAAAAAGGGAGCAAAATTGAATTAAACTTTTTTGTTTGAAATATCTCAAAGAATAGCCCCCGAAATTAATGACATTACGTACGGTCCCTCTGTATAAATCACTATCATTTTCAATTATCTTACAAGCAGTGAGACTGTAATACCTATATGGTGAAATAATTTAAGTAAATATTCTCACTTATCTGGAAATTAAGATGTGAGAAAGTTAAAACAAAGATAGTTAAATTTCAACATTACATCTGAGTTCTGCTTTTGGTGGATTTTATCTCGAGTTTGTCTCTTTTCCTTCTAACATTCCACCGTCACATTCCATTTAAATATTCACTATTAGTATTAGCCTAAAATGATGCGTTGTGTAGTATTGTAATTGGCATAAGGATGGTATCAGTCTGAGGAGGTGTAGCATGCTTTCAGGTTAAGTACGAGTAAAAGAGGACTCTAAAGGGACTTTTAGGCCCAATTGTATAAAACTCCCTGACTAAAGATCAACTTTGATCGAAGATCGAAAAGTGAACCGAGTTCAGACACTTCTTCTAATGTATAAAACTTTTCTGCGATCAATTTACCTTGGTTCAAATGCAATCTAAGTTCACGTGAAAAAGATTTGGCAATATCGCATAAACAGGTGAAATATGTGATGCGCGGACCATGTTGTACAAGTTTGTTCAGTGTTGCCAATATAGCGACTTTAACTCTTTTTCAACAACAATTTCTTTTAACTTTTATATTGCTTAAATAGTGACCTTTTTAGCACCCCATAGTGACAAAATTTAATCTTTCTTTGTTGATAATGAGAAATCTGGCGACTTTACAACTACTTTTTGACGACTTTCCGTACACACTGTTGGATACACTGGTTTATTTGTGCAATGTAAATAATGGCGGACAATAAGAAGAAGGTTGACTGTTCTCCAAATTGTTATCATGTTATGGTGTTTGATACTGCTAAATATAATAAAGCTTTATAAAACGACAAATTGAAAATTTATGAATGTACCTATCACAACCATTAATAGTTAATGGTTGTTATAAACATAATAGAATTATAGGTTATGTTATTTCATACTGCTGAACACGATAGAGCCTTATAAAATATAAGATTGTTTGTGTATTAAGGCAAGAAATTGAAAAAATATATATAAGTGTTAAGTACCATATATATTAATATTAATAACAATGGTTATTCTATTTGCACAGTCTGCTACTCGTATATTTCAAACAGATAAAAAAAAACAACTGAACTTGGATCATCTAACTTAATCGGAGAAATTTCTTCAGTCAAAGTTGACTTTAGTTTGAGACAAATTAATCTCAGATTAGACTTTATACAACACAAAATTCCAAGTTCAGCTAGAACAAGGATCAATTTAACCTCTGATTTAAGATTAAATGGTTTATACAATCGGCCCTTAGACATACAAACTGAATCGACAGACAGCTGAGTCATGATACCTACAAGGCGACAGTTCGAGCTTCAAAAATCGTTCCCACTCTAGACGCGATAAGGGCACTACGGCTACATTGCAAGCCTTCGTTCATCTTTTCCGTATAAAAAGGGAAACAAGTTTGACATAAATTATTATATTGTACTAGAATCATTGTGAAAGTAAATACAGTATATAAAACGGGTGTAAAACAAAGACTCGAAAAAGTGCACTAGATGAGAACACAATTATTATCCTGAAAACATTCATACCAAATGCAAATTATTAAAATTTTCGATATTGAAAATTCTCATTCTGATAACCTGTTAAAATATTTCGTACCTGTAGCACACGCTGAAAAGGCTGGTATATCCGCATAGTGTAGATAGAACTTTTTTATTCGAAATTGAAAGTTCTTTTGGAGATGAACTTTTTCCGCCGATCTCTAGGTAAGAAGCTAAATTTATTAATAGACATAAAAATTGCTGTAGGAGGTAAGTCTAAGTTTCAGCTGTATCATTTGTTATACAGAGTGATTCACGAGGATTTACCGTCAGTTATGAAGCTTATTTCCGAAGACATTCTGAGCAAAAGATGTCATATAAACAATATGTGTCCTAATCTCAATATTTTCAGTTACACTAATTTGAAGTTATTAATGAAATAACTTTTTTCCTTCAGTTTTAAGGATAAAAGAATATTACAAATAGAGAATGAACTGTTAGGAAGAATCATTTCTTTAATTGAAAAGTGTTCTGAACCTAAAAATGTGGTGTTAATTGCTTTGTACAGATTTTGTTTTTCCAATGTTTAACTAAAAGTTACATCAGTCTTACTCACTTACCACAACAATTGTTACAAATCATACTACTTTAGGAACTTGATTCTTTACACTTTAATTCTGCATCCTAATGTACAGTCTTAAAAAATTTACAAAAGTGGCGTGATTTGTAAAAATTTTTGCATAAGTGCGCTATAAAAAAGTAAGTTTGAAGTTAAAAATCGAAAAAAAAAATTATGTACCAAGCAACACATTATTAGCTCCAGAATATTAGCTAATTATGGAAATGATACTTCTGAATAGTTAATTTTTTATCTGTAGTATTCTTTTACTGTTAAAACTGAACAATAATGGTATTTTACTAACAACTGCAAATTGATGTAAGCTTGAAAATATTGAGAAGAGCACTCTTGTTTATATGACATTTTTGCTCAAAACGTCTTTGGAAATGTGCTCCGTAAGTGCCGGTAATTCCTCGTGAATCACCCTGTATAACTCTATTTCGATAAAATGTATAGATATAACCGTTTTATTCTCACATCACAATATGTTTATTCACTCATTACTTTATTTATTTTACCATTCCTGATTTTGTTGTTAATGCTTTCTTCATTGTTCCTTTCATTACCTTATGAATTGATTTATCCTCATATCGTCTCTGTTCAAGTTTTATATTTTCTAAGGACGTTAAGTAAAGGTTTCCTCTGTGTCATCCGTGGGCTCAATCGAACCGAGGCTACTACATTCTTGTTCCCGGTGCACAGTTTCCTTGGCGTCGCTTGTACTCTTCACATGCATCAGACGGTTCTCTCACTAATGCACGCTTTGCGCTACTGTGACAACCACATTTCCAAATCCGTTTTAACGTTGTGCATAGCAGAGGTACAAATCGTCAGCCTGACTTGAAGGATTATTGTGTACCGCAGATACGACTCAATTAGACACACTGTTAATTGTGTTGAGGTCGCCGCTGTATAGCCGTGCAATTCTATCTGTTTAACTCACCTCTAGGGATAATACAATCTGAATAGAAGAATTACTTCGCAGAATGGGTCATTATACTCTACATAATGGTCAACACAATAGTGAATTGAAACCATTCAGTTAACAATTGGGATGCGTTCGTTTTCAGTATTGCTTTACATTTTATTTAATCTGTCCTCTGCTATGCCCTCGGGTTCAATCTGAGCAGGAGATTAAATTTTACTTTTATTTGAAATAACGACTGGGTGTTATGTTTATTTTATTGATGAGTTCCAACTTATCTTAGTGGCACATTTTTACCATGCTAACAAGTTAGATAGTTCGACTGCTTGCAGAAGGCTGATAATTAGGGCTAGGATTTTGATGACCTATAAATCACAAACAATGCATTTATGACCTAAAAATCTTTCAAATATGCCCTTAAAATGCCCTAAAAATTGATCTTACATAATTGGCTTAGTAGGAAAACAGGTTTTGTACTACTTAATATTTAGACTAGTAATTAAATTAAATTTTACATAATTTTTTTGTATGTAGTACACTTTAATTAATTATTTTACCTGATGTAGTTTCCATATATGATCGTTCACCTCTGCTTCGGCATGTGGACGTGAGGTCAGCAGTCAGCTGGTCGGTCTTGGCCCTTCATGGGCTGTAGCGCCATGGATTCTTTACTTTTAGTTTCCATGTAGTCTATCACAAGGCCACTCTTATCCGGAATTAGCAGGTATAGAGGAGTCTATAATGAAGGGGCGGTTGGACTGATCCATTACATGGGGTGTACTACGTTAAAATGGCAATATTTGTGTAGAAAAACGATTAAAATATTATACAAAATAGTGGGTATTAATGGACAAAATATATAAAGAAGATATCAAAGGAAATAAACATTATTTTACATTAATAAAGGGGATTTATGGACAAAATTAAATGAAAATGCCTAAAAAAATGACCGAATAAAACAAAAGATGCTCTTATGAGTTGAAACAGGCAAAAAATGCAAAAAAATGTCGTAACAAATATGTCCTAAAACACTCAGTTTATCACATAACATATAAATACTAGAGCAGCAATGTTTCTGGCTTACTATAAAGAAGATGCAATTTCATCAAAATCCTAGCCCTACTGATAATATATTTTAACAAATATCTTACGATTTAGTGATACTTTATTTCCATTCATTTTATTCTTTATAGGTAAATTATGAGAACACTATTTCCTGACAATTTGTAAAATAACTCAGCTCCAGTGAGCTCAACGCTAAAATTCTAATTTTTATCCATTATATGCTGTATTTTTGGTCCCAGGAAAATACTCGTCTTTACGACAAAACTCTTAAAATACTATTATGTTCTGTGGACAAACTGAAGTTTGTAAAATTAGAGTATTTTATGTGGACCAAATAAAATTTAAATAATCAAGTAATGTAATATTGTTTATACTTATGTCCATCTAGAGAAATCACACTTTTCAATAGTGAAATAATAATTAAACAAATCGGTTAAGTAGCTTCTGAGATTACTTTATACAAACACACAAACATTCTCTGTGTGTTAATATTAATAATCATGTATATATATATATATATATATATATATATATATATATATATATTCCTTTCATACACATTATTATATCCGTCTTATTAAATGAAAAGCTTCCGTTTGTTGTTGTGCAAGGCCCTTACAGACTAACTCATTTGTTTTCGTGTCATTATAGCCTATTAGTCTGAGGCGGCGCTCAAATGTGCTTGCATTGTCATATTAAAACTCGTGTATCTCGTTAAATATCAGTACTATCAAAATTTTACACAGAATAAAACTTATCGGAAATCTTTTTAAAGAAACCTTTGTTATGTAATATTTTTCATAAAAGTGAATGATAAGCGAGATATTTCGACTTATTTAGTTCAGGTCCCTTATAACCGCTCTTTTAAATGAAGTATTTTGAATATCAAATAGCCTAAAATCGAAGTTAGAACAAGCTTAATTTATATTACAATTTTTATAGAAATCTGTTCAGTCATTACTGTTTGAAAAGGTAACAAACAGAAAAACAGACAGACCTATATACGAACAAAAATTTCAAAAGCTCGATTTTTGGTCTCAGGATAGTTAATTATACATATTAACACCAATTATTCTTGAAAAACCGAAAATTACAAGGAAAATTTTGGTTACAGATTATTAGTAGTATAGATTTGATTTATTCAATACCTGGGAGCAACAGTAACAAATATAAATGATACTCGGGAGGAAATTAAACACAGAATAAATAGGGGAAATTCCTAAGTAAGTCAATTAATATTTTATTATATTGGAGTACTTCGTTACTTCTAATCTTTATATGCTTTCTTCTAATCGTGTAATAGTCAATTAAATCCCACTCGAGTTTTGATTTTCTCTAGATAAATCAAAACCTCTAGTGAGATTACTGTTCATAAAACTGAGGAATTATTTTACAATGAATACGTTCACAAAGGCACTGAAAGTGACGGAATTTGATTGTGGTGAATTGATTTAGTTAAAAGAAATAGAAATAGTTCAATGGATAAGGTACAGTATTTTTTTTTCCATAGTTAGAAAGTAGGGTGCATTTAGATTAATAAGAATAAGAATAGTCTGTGAAATTCCAAGAGGACAAAGGCCAGGTCGCGTTTACCTCATTTGTGATCTAGTCCAAAAGAGCCGAATAAGAAGTAAGCCTACTGAACTTATGTTTATATATTATACATATGTATATTATATGTATATGTAACATTTTTCATTCGTTTCTTCAGTTCTACGTTCTCACACTGGCTTTGTTAGTGGTAATATTCTTCTTTCTAGTTTCCTCCATTTGTCTCGGTGGAGTGCTACTATGTCTAGACTAGTCGTGACCAAAGCAATAAGTAGCGTCGGATCACTGTAGAATGAGGCCCGCAACACTCAGTCTACGTTTGAGGAGTAGGGATGGAGAGGTAACTGATACAGTGATTACGTCATTCAGCTGTTATCAATGACTTTAATTTATCGAATTATCGACTTCAAAAATGTATATTTACACCAAAAATATATATTTACACAAAATTATTCCATTGAATATTTCCATACAGTTACTTCTTTAAATGTAACGCAATCACCATTTGTTTTAAAATGAATATAGTGCATGTTACTCTCTTCAATAAGCCAATGCATAGCATTGTTATTTATTTATTTAAAGAAATGTAAGTTGTGCGAACTATTTCTTTTCATAGGAAGTTCATTCTCAGTAAAGCCATTATTTTTAACGACTTCTAAATGAAAATTGTAAACAGTAACACAATAAACAGTAAATATTTCTCCACGTTTTTTTATTCTAACTACTAGATTTACTAAAAACGTCAGAAATTACTTGAAACTTTGTTTAGAATGGTTTGGATTCGAAAAATTAGCATATTAATTATTAATTTCTTCTCTTTTTCCGTGAAAATCAAGTAGAAAATTGATGTCAACGTAGGTTCTAATGATCTAAACTCAAATTGATGCATACTACAAGTAAAAAGTTCCTAAAACCCGCAGAATTTAGTGCTTGAGATAAGGTAGAAGTGACGCAGTTCTGCTCGTTCTAACCCAGTGGACAAGGTTGCACTCAGATGATCAATTGTGCAGCGAGATGAAATCCAATCCGGGCGGTGGGCCAACTAGAAACTAACGTTCTCTGCTTGTGGCTAGAACGAAATGGAGGTGGGCGGTTGAGCAATTACTCAAAATGCAAATGACAGTTCGATTGTCCAAGTAGCGCTATGATGTTCGAAGAACAGTCGTAATTCTGTGTTTGATTGATTATACAATATGGATATAAATAACAGCACTGATCATCTATTACAGCACCACGGCGAATACAGTAATTCACCATCAATCTTATTCCCATCATTTCTGTCTGAATAGTGACGCATGTCCGCTACATTCAATTAAGAGACAAACTTTAAGAACGTTCTTAAAAGACACAATAATATAGGATACTGAATGAATGAATGAATGAATGAATGAATGAATGAATGAATGAATGAATGAATGAATGAAAGATGTGCATTTTATTGATACACAACTGTACAAACTCATGTACAGTACATAAGATCCTTCGCACGAGCCTGTACGGCCGTTCGTGCTATAACTATGCACAGTCTGAATGTTCAAAGAAAACAAAAAGAATACTGCTATAGGTCGCGCCAGGGATTTTGGCAGATGGATTTTCTTAATGTGAACTGGGGGGCGAGTTCCTCACCGCTGCAAGATCGGCTGTTATCTTTGTCGCAGTGGAATGGGTAGGACATAAGAGTAAACATGCACGCCCGAGTATTTGTGCACTCTGGACAGTCACCTCCAAAAACTAAACAAATATTACAGTAGTCTATATGTGTCTTTGGTATTCCCAAGAAACTTGTTCGATTAATTAAAATGTGTCTCAATGAAACTTACAGCAGAGTCCGTATAGGCCAGTTTCTATCTGATGCTTTTCCAATTCACTGCGGGCTAAAGCAAGAAGATGCACTATCACCTTTACTTTTTAACTTCGCTCTAGAATATGCCATTAGGAAAGTTCAGGATAACAGAGAGAGTTTGGAATAGAACGGGTTACATCAGCTTTTTGTCTATGCGGATGACGTGAATATGTTAGGAAAAACTCCACAAACGATTAGGGAAAACACGGAAATTTTACTTGAAGCAAATAAAGCGATAGGTTTGGTAGTAAATCCCGAAAAGACAAAGTATATGATTAGGTCTCGTGACCAGAATATTGTACGAAATGGAAATATAATCTGTTATATATATATGGAAATATGTTAATCCTTAGTCAATAGATAAGACTGAGTTTTACGAAATACGAACATTAAGGGATGGAAAATGGGAGGCAGTAATGATCAAAATAATTATACCGATTTATTTTTTTTAACCAGCAGACGTGCAGCCTTTAAATTTAAAACAAAGATTCACTCATCACTCATAAAATTGGGTTAGACTATTCATCTCATCTCTCAGAATTGTTTCTAAAATGTATAAGGAAAGTAAAAAAATTCAATTTCATGTAGGCTACTCCCTTGAAAGAACTTGAGTTTTTTTTTTTTTGCAAAGAGGAGAGAGAAAGAAGTCGACGATTTTAAAAATTCACTAAACTATATTTAACTAGAGACGTAAAATTTAAAATGAAGGTTACTCTCTACAATATTGGTTAAACATTCTTAGATTTTTTAAATACCATATCCTAAGGTACTGATGAAAAGGCAGAAGGGAGTGAGAAATCTCATGTCATCCGATCTCGATGAAAGTCGATATCTGGGGATCTTTGCGATCACAGAATACGAATAAGGTATTATTTAGTCCGACTTTGTCCCTAAAGTGGTGGATTGGGACGAAAATGGGTGAAAAATTAAATTAGATATCTTAGGGGTTTTCGAGACGAAAATTACGAATAATACAATTTGTGCGAATTCAATATGGCATTTCAGTACTATGAATTATATTTTAAAAAATTAAACATCGGATATCGCACAGGTAACACATGTACAGTATTTAAGGGGGTATGTATAGTCGGAGGCACCGATTTTGGCAGATGACCTCGATGACATTTCCAGTAGGCGAGCCAATATTGTTTGTGTAAGCTGCGAGAATGACATGCGATAACATTCTGAGTCGTTCATATTTTCATAACGGCAGCTCATATCAATTATCCTTATTATGAAACACATCACAGTACAGTCCTACTCAAAGAATACCTTTAATAAATGTAAATGACTTCCGTTCGCAATGATTTTACAATACGTCTCCTACATTTTCTAAATTAAATTAATTCTTAATTAAAAGGAAAAAGCATTCCATTGCGCATATATAATATATAATCCTACCCTTACCAGATCAATATACAAGATTTGTCCAGTAATAATCTAGGGATCGTCTACTGGTGGTGCGACAATTCAAGTTAATAAAATTACGATTCTTCTTAATAATCAAAATATAATTTGGTTAATTGGGCAAAATTGCATACTGCGGAAGTTAGATTTATATAAGAGTATAATAAATAGGATTGTAATGGATATTACAAGGGCAATAATTTCTTCACACGCACATTTGAATAGAACAGAGAAGAAAGCATTTTAAAATATTCGAAATCGTACAAAATATCGGACAAACCAATTTTCCCTTGCACAAATTGCACCAATTGAAAAATGTAATTACCATTCACAATAAATACTGTATTTTATGGATTCTAAAAAGTTGTTTATTAATCTAGAGGTATTGGCTGATGACTATACTAAATTCCAGCACAACATTAATTCAGAATATGTAGAAATTACACTTTGGATTTTACTAAATGTATAGACCTACTATCAAAAGGTGTTACATACCCTCTTAAATACTGTACATGTGTTACCTGTGCGATATCCGATGTTTAATTTTTTTAAATATAATTCATAGTACTGAAACTGCTATATTGAATTCGCACAAATTGTATTATTCGTAATTTTCGTCTCGAAAACCCCTACGATATCTAATTTAAATTTTCACCCATTTTTGCCCCACTCCACCACTTTAGGGACAAAGTCTGACTAAATAATACCTTATTCGTATTCTGTGATTACAAAGACCCCCAGATATAGACTTTCATCGAGATCGGATGACATGAGATTTCTCACTCCCTTCTGCCTTTTCATCAGTACCATAAGATACGGTATTTAAAAAATCTAAGAATGTTTAACCAATATTGTAGAGAGTAACCTTCATTTTAAATTTTACGTCTCTAGTTAAATATAGTTTAGTGAATTTTTAAAATCGTCGACTTCTTTCTCTCTCATCTCTGCTCGGGGGCGGGGGGAACTGAAGTTAATTCAAGGGAGTAGCCTACATGAAATTGAATTTTTTTACTTTCCTTATACATTTTAGAAACAATTCTGAGAGATGAGATGAATAGTCTAACCCAATTTTATGAGTGAATCTTTGTTTTAAATTTAAAGGCTGCACGTCTGCTGGTTAAAAAAAAATAAATCGGTATAATTACTTTGATCATTACTGCCTCCCATTTTCCATCCCTTAATGTTCGTATTTCGTAAAACCCAGTCTTATCTATTGACTAAGGATTAACATATTTCCATATACATATATATTTCCATATATATATATAGCAGATTAAATTTCCATTTCGTACAATATTCTGGTCACGAGACATAATCATATACTTTGTCTTTTCGGGATTTACTACCAAACCTATCGCTTTATTTGCTTCAAGTAAAATTTCCGTGTTTTCCCTAATCGTTTGTGGAGTTTTTCCTAACATATTCACGTCATCCGCATAGACAAAAAGCTGATGTAACCCGTTCTATTCCAAACTCTCTCTGTTATCCTGAACTTTCCTAATGGCATATTCTAGAGCGAAGTTAAAAAGTAAAGGTGATAGTGCATCTTCTTGCTTTAGCCCGCAGTGAATTGGAAAAGCATCAGATAGAAACTGACCTATACGGACTCTGCTGTAAGTTTCATTGAGACAAATTTTAATTAATCGAACAAGTTTCTTGGGAATAGCAAAGACACATATAGACTACTGTAATATTTGTTTAGTTTTTGGAGGTGACTGTCCAGAGTGCACAAATACTCGGGCGTGCATGTTTACTCTTATGTCCTACCCATTCCACTGCGATAGAGATAACAGCCGATCTTGCAGCGGTGAGGACTAGCTCTCCAGTTCACAATAAGAAAATCCATCTGCCAAAATCCCTGGCGCGACCTATAACACCTTTTGATAGTAGGCCTATAGCTACATTTAGTAAAATCCAAAGTGTAATTTCTACATATTCTGAATGAATGTTGTGCTGGAATTTATTTATTTTTTTATTTTATTGGGTTATTTTACGACGCTGTATCAACATCTAGGTTATTTAGCGTCTGAATGAAATGAAGGTGATAATGCCGGTGAAATGAGTCCGGAATCCAGCAACGAAAGTTACCCAGCATTTGCTCGTATTGGGTTGAGGGAAAACCCCGGAAAAAACCTCAACCAGGTAACTTGCCCCTTTCGGGATTCGAACCCGAGCCACCTGGTTTCGCAGCAAGACGCGCTGACCGTTACTCCATAGGTGTGGACGCTGGAATTTAGTATAGTCATCAGCCAATACCTCTAGATTAATAAACAGCTTTTTAGAATCCATAAAATATAGTATTTATTGTGAATGGTAATTATATTTTTCAATTGGTGCAATTTGTGCAGGGAAAATTGGTTTCTACGATATTTTGTACGATTTCGAATATTTTAAAATGCTTTCTTCTCTGTTCTATTCACAATGTGCGTGTGAAGAAATTATTGCCCTTGTAATATCCATTACAATCCTATTTATTATGCTCTTATATAAATCTAACTTCCGCAGCATGCAATTTTACCTAATTAACCAAATTATATTTTGATTAATAAGAAGAATCGTAATTTTATTAACTTGAATTGTCGCACCACCAGTAGACGATCCCTAGATTATTACTGGACAAATCTTGTATATTGATCTGGTTATATATATATATATATATATATATATATATATATATATATATATGCGCAATGCAATGCTTTTTCCTTCTAATTAAGAATTAATTTAATTTAGAAAATGTAGGAGACGTATTGTAAAATCATTGCGAACGGAAGTCATTTACATTTATTAAAGGTATTCTTTGAGTAGGACTGTACTGTGATGTGTTTCATAATAAGGATAATTGATATGAGCTGCTGTTATGAAAATATGAACGACTCAGTATGTTATCGCATCTCATTCTCGCAGCTTACACAAACAATATTGGCTCGCCTACTGGAAATGTCACCGAGGTCATCTGCCAAAATCGGTGCCTCCGACTAAAATAATAAAACAACAATAAATGTTATTACTACTGTCATCATTATCCAATTACAATTAATCTAACTTCATACTAAAATTTCAAAAAAATAATAAAAGTAAAATAAATGTAAGATATTGTATGTATACAGTTGCTTAATACAAAGAGAAGAGGAATGAAAAGGACAAGAGAGGACAAGACAAGGACAAGACAAAAAAGAGAAGAGAAGAGAAGAGAAGAGAAGAGAAGAGAAGAGAAGAGAAGAGAAGAGAAGAGAAGAGAAGAGAAGAGAAGAGAGGAGAGGAGAGGAGAGGAGAGGAGAGGAGAGGAGAGGAGAGGAGAGAGTAGATGAAAGATGAAAGATGCAAGATAAAAGATAAGAGGTGAAAGATAAAAGATAAAAAGATAGAATGATAAAAGATAAAAGATAAAATAGAATAGAGAATAGAGAAAATAGAAAATTGAAAATAGACAAGAGAAAATAGAAAAGAGAAAAGAGAACATAGAAAATATGGGGAGAAGAGAAGAGAAGAGAAGAGAAGAGAAGAGAAGAGAAGAGAAGAGAAGAGAAGAGAAGAGAAGAGAAGAGAAGAGAAATAAAACTGTCAGTATCATGAAAAGGCGGGAATATCGTTGAAGAGGAAGAGATGGGAAGAAAAAAAAAGAGAACGGCGACGACGAGAATCTACATAATGAGTTAGAAGTGACGAGGAGAAAACAAGAAAATGAAGGTGATATGAATGAAAGGTGAATATAGGGTAATAATAAGGAAAAGAGGAATTAAGAGCATTACAGAAGAAGGGTGTGAATATGAAGAAGGAAATAATGAGAAAGGAAGAGAACAGTTAAAGTGAAAATGGAAAGAAAAGATTTGTAGTTTGAAGAGGAGATATTATTTTGATAAGGGGAGGAGGATAAGATTGAATGAAAACGGGATAAAAAAGACAAGGAAATATAAGAAGAAAAGGAGAAAGAAAATAGAAGAGAGGTGAAATGGAGGAGATGAAATTAAAGATTAACAAGGAATGAAAGAAATAAAGAGGAACAGAAATGGGATAAAAAGTGTTTACGTTCCATTTCAGTTATATTTCTCGAATGCAATTCCAGCTTTTCCATACGGTTAATGACTTGTGTGTATAACAGAAAAGAAAATTGTACAGCGACGTGACTCTGGGATAAACAAAGACTCTTCGGACTGCAGATAAGGAATGTTCCAAGCCGGATTTAGAATGCGCCTTCCAACAGCACCGGGCTGAGAATTTTTATCAAACCGCAGTCCTCGGTAGTGGTGACGCACGTAGCAGAGTGAGAGCTCATAAAGGGGGGTTTGGCAGCCCCTGCAATGGCCACTAGAGCACTGGCCTGCGGACCTCGGTCCTTTATTGCCGCTGCTTCACTTTTTGGGGTGGCTTATAGCACCCTACTAATCTCACACAATTCCCACCCCCTGTCCCCGCATAGGCCTAACTGTATTAAGGGGGTTACGACTCTCGCTTTCACGATCACTAGTGCTATAAAATTATTACTTACTTTTAACGGAAACGACTGTGGAAGAAGTAAATTATATTTAGTGTCATTTAGAGAGGTTTTCAACATTTCACACTTCAATAAAATGTTTTATAATATGCGTGGATATATAAATTTATCAACCCTGTAACAACCAGCCGAATTTGCTAATTATGCATTCATTGTAGAATGTTCGTTATCAAGGGAAGCAGTTATTCCTTATTTCCACTTTTCTTGCTCGTACCAGTGGAAGAAATTGGGAACAAAATTAAATAAATATTCACTCTTTTAGTTATGGGCTAAGTGCAAATACCATTATATACTTCCTTGTTTAATTATTCTATCACCTTTACTTTATAACTTTGCTCTAGAATATCCCATTAGGAAAGTCCAGGATAACAGAGAGGGTTTGGAATTGAACGGGTTACATCAGCTGCTTGTCTATGCGGATGACGTGAATATGTTAGGAGAAAATCCACAAACGATTAGGGAAAACACGGGAATTTTACTGGAAGCAAGTAAAGATATAGGTTTGGAAGTAAATCCCGAAAAGACAAAGTATATGATTATGTCTCGTGACGAGAATATTGTACGAAATGGAAATATAAAAATTGGAAATTTGTCTTTTGAAGAGGTGGGGAAGTTCAAATATCTTGGAGCAACAGTAACAAATATAAATGACACTCGGGAGGAAATTAAACGCAGAATAAATATGGGAAATGCCTATTATTATTCGGTTGAGAAGCTTTTATCACCCAGTCTGTTGTCAAAAAAATCTTAAAGTTACAATTTACAAAACAGTTATATTACTGGTTGTTCTTTATGGTTGTGAAACTTGGACTCTCACTTTAGAGAGGAACATAGATTAAGGATGTTTGAGAATAAGGTGCTTAGGAAAATATTTGGGGCTAAGAGGGATTAAGTTACAGGAGAATGGAGAAAGTTACACAACACAGAACTGCACGCATTGTATTCTTCACCTGACATAATTAGGAATATTAAATCCAGACGTTTGAGATAGGCAGGGCATGTAGCACGTATGGGCGAATCCAGAAATGCATATAGAGTGTTAATTGGGAGGCCGGAGGGAAATAGACCTTTGGGGAGACCGAGACGTAGATGGGAAGATAATATTAAAATGGATTTGAGGGAGGTGAGATATGATAGAGAATGGATTAATCTTGCTCAGGATAGGGACCAATGGCGGGCTTATGTGAGGGCGGCAATGAACCTGTGGGTTCCTTAAAAGCCAGTAAGTAAGTAAGTAAGTAAATAAGTAAATATAATACTGTATTACTTTTACTGTACATCATGATCTTATCGATACTAAATCCAGAGGTGGGGAAAAAATAACGTAATGGTTATTTTGGAATACTACGTTCCAAAATAACGCTAGTACGAAATACTTGCTGTTACAAAATACTCGTTTAACTTTGGAACTACATTATGACAAGGCCTGTTCCACAGAACGGAACGTGTTTGGCACTATTGAAAGCAGTGGCGCCAACTTATAGAAAACACTGGGTGGGCTCAAACATTTGAGCTATAAGTTAAATAAATATCGTAAATATAATGATGACACAATAAATTATTGGGTGGGCTCGGATCCCACGAGCTCATATAAATTGGCGCCACTGTTTGAAAGCAGATTTGGGAATCCTTTCTTCGCACTGAAAGAAATGTTGGAATCTAAAGTGAAAGATAAATAGTAAAGATATGAAGAACCTCTTTTAAAAATGCACACATTATCTTGAAACTAATGATGCTGAGTATAGGATTCTACAAAACAATTATTAACATAATGCCTGTATTAGAATACAGTAAAATTACATTGTGAATTTTAACAAGGGAGGTGAAAATATATAGGTTATGTTTTATTTACAAATATTTTACAATTTCAGTTTCATTAACAATTCTTCAAATTAAACTAAATTCTGTTGAAACATGACTATTGTCGAAGTTTTTTATTTACAAAAATATAACGGTAAATTTTCATATTTCATTATAATGAGATTATTACTCTTCGTGACGTATTAATATGAATTTTAGCACGATCGAAATGATTATAGCTTTTATTTACAAATTTTTGGAGAAATTGAACACTATTGTAAACTTGAGCTGAGCAGAAGAGAAAGAATAGGTTAGATTTTATTTACCATTAGGATTCACTTCGATTTCGTAACCAATCAAATTTACAAATAATTTAAAATTACATTACATTTGCTGCTTCGAACAAACCTGATTTACGAATTCAATTTGGCATTAGAAAACATTTCTTTTCCACGAATTCACATCTCGGCTCACTATGACATCATACTGCATCACATGGCATACAGGAAAGTATGTGATCATTTACGTCCTAAATGTCACTGATATATTACTAGTCGTACGTGCATGTTCCAAAATATCACTGTTACATTACACACTAGTAGTACGTACCTATTCCAAAATACTACCGTTCCATCAGATACTAGTCAACCGTGCGGTTCCAAGATACCACTGTGCATCTTGTAGTTACACACAAGTTACATATGGTACTGTTATTTCGGAACTGTTATTTGGAACCTAGTATTTTCAAGGGACTGGAACAGTTGGAACCGTTACGAGAGAATAACAACTTTTCCCATTTCTAGTACATACTACGTTGACTGCACGTTTCGTATAGCTGATTTCATAAAACATTTATCAGTTCAATCAATCTTAACCATTAATTTATTTCAAGTTCCTTATTTTATATACATATATTATATAAATAAGTTGCAGTATAAACGTAATCAAATGAATGTATTGCCATTATTTCCTTTAGAAACGTAATCTATGTTGTCTGTTTCTTTTTATTTCAAAATGTTTCAATTTCCATATTCATTTAAATTGTAAGTTTACTTATTTTAATTGTATCATTGTGATTACTTCTATTGTAACTGTTATGAACTGTCCCTTAGAATGAGCAATTGTACTCTTTGAGGACTTACAATTTAATAAAAATAAACTATAAGGCCTATAGCAAGAGGTTGCTACAGTAAAATATCAACATTCAAATATTTATAATATAGGCTACTATAAACTAATTTCCTTACTATGATGGAAAAATTCTTACTTCCAACATCTCTCCTAATAGTAAGGCGAACACTACACAATGAAACTAAGTAAAGCACATACATTTTTTTAACTATGACAGTCATTAATTCTTTATATAGAGGTGAGATTTTAAAGATAAAAAGACTCAAATGTAAAATATGTGCAAAATAAAAAATATAATGCTTGGAAACATTACGAGGTTACATATCGTTTGATGATATTAACAACGAAGTATGAAAAAAATTTGTTCGGAGAGTTCGACTTAACTTTAAATCCAAATAAGTCGCAGGCAATTCTAATCGGGCAACAACGACTCTTACGCATTTCAAAAACCGCTATTATAAATTCTATAAAAGTGAATGAAATTATTATCCCATTCAGTCCCTCTGTTAAATATTTAAGTGTGTACATGGACGAGGGCCTCAAGTGGAATGTCCAAGTCACACACACATGCAAGACCATCTTCTCCATCCTTCATTCATTATATCGCCTGAAAAATTTTCTACCCTTTCAATGAAAAGGAATTCTTATACAAACATTGGTGCTTCCACATTTTGACTATTGCGACATTCTACTAACAGATTTGAATTCTAACTTAGCCCAAAGATTGCAGCGCGTTCATAATGCCTGCATACGTTTCATTTGCAACATCCGCAAATACGACCGCATTACACCTTCCCTTGAAACGCTCCAATGGGTAAGATTACAGGACCGAAGATACATCCATTCACTAATTTGCTATATCGCATCATCAATACTTCTTCGCCTAACTATCTCTCGGTGCGTTTTAATTTCTTGTCCTCTTATCACAGTATGGGTACTCGTTCTAAAAATGACCCTTTATTATCTATGCCTTGCCATAAAACAGCTCACTGTTCTTCCTCTTTCACAGTATCAGCAATTCGTTTCTGGAACTCCCTACCCAGCTCCCTCAGGAACTGTCGAACGATATTGCAATTTAAAAGTGAATTGTTTAAACACGTGACCAGTATTCAGGTTCAATTTTCCTTTGTGTGTATGTGTGTATATATGTAACTTTCCTCAGTGTTGTATAGTTACAATTTACTTTGAATTTGTTATTCTTGTAATTTGTAATATTGGTTCACTTACCGCCTGCATATTCATTGAGTGTAACTTCGAGCCTTATATTATTTTGTGATTATTATTTAGTATGTTCGCATTATTTTACTCGACTTGTGCTTGTATAATATATGCATTTTTATTAGTGTTCTTTAAATATTAGTCTGTAAAATTGTATCAGCTTCTTTTGTTTCTGGCTAAGTGGAAGAGAAGGTCTGATGGCCTTAACTTCGCCAGAATAAATAAACAGGCATTATTAATCACAAATAATTTTAACAATAAAACTAACATGGCAAAAGTACAGGAAAGCTGCACAGACAATTGCATTTAGTTCTGTAACAAAATAAAACCTGAAACCAGGGACAACTGGGACGTCCAAACACAAGATTCAACGATAAACCAAAGACAGAAATTATAGTCGAGACGGATCAAAATGAAATAAATCTATGGTGTCTATAATTAATTATTATGTGTATTCCCAGCATATAATATAGGAGTACACGTAATTGAGCAACATGGAGGTAGATAAGTGCAAACACACAGCACAAGAGAAAATGAATTTCAAATATATAATTCAATAGTTAAATGTACTATTACTTATATGGTGCTGAAGCATGGAAATTTAATAAAAATTAGCATCAAAACTCATGACAATGGAAATGGATTTGTTAAGAACAGCGGGAAATTCTAAATTACAAAAGAGTAGAAATACAGTTATACGAGATGAAATGATCATTCAACATTCTGTTTTGGATTATGTGAGATATAAGCAGTTGATCCCTGGTATAGACATGTGAGAAGAATGCCAGGAGAAAGGTTACCTAAAATGGTGCTGGAATGGTGTCCGCCTGAAAGAAAAAGGAAAGGGAGATCCCGAAATTCATGGTTGCAAGAGATCAGAACAGGGATGAGAGACTGCAGACTGAACGACATGGATTGGATGGATAAAGAAGAGTGGAGAACAAGAATACGACTTTAAGGCTGCTATTCATAGACATTTCACTAACCCGCGCTACGAGCGTGCTAAACTAGCCCCGACTATCGACTGGTTACTTGTACGGGATTCATCTCATATCATATCGCTAACACTGGTTTATGAATACGAAAAACGTTAGTTCGCTGATCATCCACCGGAAGCCCGCGCTAAGAATGTCTATGAATACGGCCCTAAAACTTTAGGCACAAAGATGTGTAAACATTAAAAATTTGTATACAGTATAAATAACTAAGTATAATGGTAACATGGCTGAGACATATTACAGGGTTGAGGTATTTCCTGGGGTTTACCCTCAACCCATTAAGAGCAAATGCTAGGTAACTTTCGGCGCTGTAGCCTAGACTCACTTCTACAGTAATCTCACTAGAGGTTTTGATATGTATAGAGAAAATCAAAACTCGAGTGAGATTTAATTAACTATGACATGAATAGAAGAAAAAACGCACATAAAGATTAGAAGAAATAAAGTACTCTAATACAATAAAGTAATAATTAAATTACTAAAATACTAAACGGTCTTGAAAATGTATTATTGTAGGCCTACCATCTCATCGTTACAAATATTCCGCTAGATGGCAGTAGTGTGTTATGATTAGCTATGCTCATGTTAACAGTTGTGCCAACTATACAATCTTCATTGAACTCTTTGGACTATTACTAGTCAAGAAGGCTTCGTTGATCCAGTTTCATTTTTATTAAAACAGTTACATTCCACTTCAACTATCAATATATTATGTATATTAAACAATTTCTGTTACGTGTCTATCCATAATCTCATATAGCAGAAGCTGTAACATAATACAAATAATATGAACAAGATAAAAACAGAAAATTTTAATGAAGGATGATAAAATAAACGTGAATCAAATAAAAAGGTGCAATTATTGAAAGTACAATGTTGGCAAAAAAAGAAACAAATGCTAGGGAAGTGATAAAAATTGTAGGATAAGTAGCCATGATTGGTTGAAACACGTCGTTCCGTACCGTTTGATTGGTCAAAAGTAATATGACGTAGTAAAATTGTAATATTCACCTTCATTTCACTTAAAGGCTACAAAAGCATCTCAGTTAATAAAGCGTTGTAAAATAACATAAACATGGCTGAGTACCATCTTCTGTACTCCAGAGTCGTTTATTTGTGTATCTTTTATTTGAGTCCCCAGCTAGTAATATTTTAATTGGCTGTCTCTATTTTTGACTTCTCTTTTTTTTTCTGCAGGATTTCATTGAAATACATTTCCTTAATTATGTATAATTATGTCCAGGTAAAATAGACTTTTCCGTATTCTACACATTATTTTGCCATTCATTTTCCCTTAAATAATTTTGTTTATATCAGTTTCGATCTAAAAATTATTTCTATTCTTAGCAGAAAATAAATTTCTACTGCCGCTAACCTATTTTAAAATCTTCATTTCACTTTCCAATTTTGTCTTCATATGCCATTTACGTTCCAGCAGAATACATATATAATTGGGTAATTTCAAGGGTAAACGATAAACAAATTAATAACATGAAATTACTCTTGCTTGTATGGAGATTATTTGCTATTCCTAACAGAGAGACATGCGGGTAGCCTAATCTGAAGGACAAATATTACATTTGCTGGCTCTAATGCCGGATACAGCACGTCATGATTGAAGTCAATGTACTACATTATCTGTCTTCGATCACACCCGAATCTCAATGTATTAATAATATATGAAATATTAAAATCATGATATATTAAATATATTTCTTTATCTGTGTTAATAAACGCATGAAATTCCTTAATTGAAGGTCAAAGAAAATAATAATAGACAAAGGATTATATGAGCTATTACTTAACCTTAAAATTCTATCGCCATCGAGTAGTACTGTATTGCTATTGATAAGCTACGTAAAAATAACGTAATGTGCGAAAAAATTTGAGCTCTGTATTTGTTTCGGAATTTAATTGTTATTTGTTTCTTTGTAGTTTTATTTGTTTAGGTCTCTTTTCGTTTCTAATTTTTATTTTCATGAAAATATACTTACATGAAATATAAAATCATATAGACTTAACTACAATAAAATATATCTGGAAATAATTTCTATTTCTTTGCGTTAGTTTTTAAGTTTTTCTTTCTAATTTCTATTGATATCAAAATAAACACACAGGAAACAAAAGCCATATGTCTAACTACTGTACAAGAAAGTATTTGAAAGTGCAAATTTATTATTTTCTTTAGTTTTATTTATTTGGTTTGTTTTTTGTTTGAGTAATATTTATCTACATGAAAATCAACAGATTTTCATGAATCTTGGTACTAGCGTCAACCCTAGAAACCACTCACTATCTAAAACATGCTTAATTGAACATATTGTGGAGAGCATTATCGTGCTCCTATGTTTGGCTAATCAACTACATTCCATATGATTATAAATTAACGTGCGCATGCAAGAAGGCATCTTCTCCAAAAGGAGAAGTTTTCAGAATAAGGTTAAAACTGATGTGCATTTGTAATTATGCAAATAAAATTCCGCTATACTGGAGAATTACCACGGTATCTTTGAACCGTGCCGTTACTTTTAGCACCAAATTTAACTAAATACACAATCTCGCCAACATAAGAACACGACGTTGGTATGTGGTGTCATTGGAGGGAGAAATTTGTTTCTTTTCTTTCTCTGCCTCCTTCGTTCTGAACATGACTGAGAGATAGCGCCACTGTTAGCTACATGGTATATTTGCGCAAATATATTGCAAGTAGATTACGTGACTTATTACGTGACTTAGATGAGAGTCTCGAGACAAAACAGTTTTACTATAATTATTTCTCTTTTTATTAAATGTTAAGCACAGGAACGCCATTTCGTAATTTCATTTAAGAAATAAGCCAAACGAATTATCTTTGCATCAAAAACGGATGCTCCCTGGACCAAATTATCTTATTTTATAATTGTTTGAAACTTATTTAGTCGGTCATGGCCTTTATGACAGTCTTTGTTTCGTAATATTGATAAACAATAATAGGCTATAATGAAAGCGGTGAATAATTTCATGGACCTTAAATTGTTTTTTCGTAAAAGGCTAGGTATTTTTCTCTAGGCCAGAGATAAAACGGCAACGCGGTCATAATTACGTACTTAACGCTTTGGCGAACATTAACCGCAAATTTACTTTCCGTCATTTGAATGATATTCCGTCAAACACGCCTTTTTTCATGTTCATTTCCTTGTGAAAGCCTACTTTAAGATCTTACTACATCTGCATTTCTTTCAATGCGTTCAAAACACCGCCGTTGTACTACATAAAACCTTGCACTTGACTAATGCGGTGAATTATTTAAGAATATAGTCGCGAATTTTACTACCACCATTTCGATTGTGTTTTGTTTGGCACGGCTCGGTACGGCCCGGGGACTAGTGGCCAGCGAGTAACGTCGACTATCGATATTGCTCTGCCGTGGGTATTATCCAGTTGTTCCTAAAATTCATTGCTTATAATACCTCAGAAAGGCAGGCATTACCATTGTCTATTGGTATGTTGTAATAAAGAAGTTGTGCAATAAGACATATTACTACAAATCAATTTTAATCTGCTCCTGAAAACTTGCCCCTTTGGAGAATTCATCTTCTTGCACGCGCACATTCAAATATACGTGAGAGTAGAGCAGACAGAAGGAACAACTTTCTCCCATAAGAGAAGTTTAAAATATTTCACTTCAAAATTCGATTGGAGTTTTTATTACTGGATTTTGAACAAATAAATTCTCTTCAGCTTCAAATGAAGGTACTTTAGTTGAATTTCATACATTTTCTTTTTTCTTTTCTTCAGTAGCAGAATACATGGCGATTTTCCCGTTTCCTGTTTCCTTGCTTCTGTTTCTTCTTTCTTCATTCGCTTGTTTCGTTTGTTTCCTACAATTATTCTTAATCTCTCATACTATATTTTCCATTATTTTTTATCCTTGAGCAGCAACTTCATCCCGGTATGTATTCTGGAACCTTGTCACTGTCACAAACTTATTTGTGAAACTCTACATGGTCTTCAGCACCAACTTGTATCTATAATTGGAGACCTGTCTCTAATAAGGATGTAACCAACAAGTCTATAATACATATTTCAAGAAAAAAGAAAATAACTTCAGGGACATATTTCATTAGGTCTGTATTTACTAACAGAACCATTTGATTAATCGAGGGTAAAGGTTTATTCAGCTATTGGATGTATTCATTTATTGTTATAAATGAATGCTTCAAAATTACTATTTCCACTGAAGTCACACATTTAATTACTTTGATGGTACATCCTTTTTAAATTACATAATGGTATCAAGATCGTCACGCAAGTTTTCATCCTGTATTACTTTGTTAGATAAAGCACTCAACAGAAAATACATAAACTGAACTGACAGAATTTTTTTCTATTAATACTATTGATACGTAAATCTGACGTACACTTCCGAATATATCTTATAACAGCTCATCTAAGCGTGTAAGTTGCAACCTGCTCTCACGACTGCTATAGTCTGTGCATTTCGAACTGGCGGATCAAGGACATTTCGTCTCCTCCACACTGTACCCCTTCTCCTAAGCCAGTCATGTCAATTGATGCCCATAGGAGCAAGCGCGCGCTTTAGAGCTCAGGAGAGCCTGAGCGCTTTACAGCGGAAAGGAAAGAGACAGACACAAGAGGTAGTACAGGGGTCGTCAGCACAGAGCATACTGGGGCTAGTCTCTCTTACCCGCGGAAAACGCGGGAATTGGAATTAGGTACAATAGTCTATAGTGCGATAATATGCACAAAAGAACTGCAGCCTGTATCGAAATGAACGGCCACCATTTTCAAAAATATGTTTAAATATCCATTTTAAGATTATTTTTCAATTTAACTTCATTCTCTATATTGTACGCAAATGTGCTGTAAAGATGGGGAAAAACGTAACGTAGCGGATATTTTATTTTATTTTACAAAATTTAAATTTCTTTCTTCGAAAAAATCCGATCTACGAATTCAGTTTGGTATTAGAAAATATTATTCTTTTCCACGAATTCACATCTCAGTTCATTATGTGTAGTTAATATGGTGCTGTAATTTCGGAACTCTTATTTGGAACCTAGTATTTTCAAGAAACTGAAACAGTTGGAACTGTTACAAGAAAATCACAACTTTTCCCAACTCTAATGTGCCGTAGACAATATAATATGTACTACATAATGAATACGTCCGAATGGATATCTCAGTTCGTGAGTAAAAACACGTATTGTTAATGCAGTAGTGTATTTTGATTAAACAAAAACCTAATGAAAATTATCAAACTCAAAACAGCGATATTTCCTAGTTTACGTAAATGGATGAACTACTTTTCTTCCCTCTTATACCTAGTAAGGTGATTTTTTTTATTTTACGCCAGTATCATCGAACTCCAGTCGTGGAAGGGGGATGCAAACGGTGTTTCCGGTTCTTAACCGTTAATCCAAAGCTATAGCCAGGTTAACATTAGAAATGTTAGTAAAAATAAAATGATGTCCCTGTATAATAAGCTTGTCGACCAGTAGATTCAGCTGCGGCGTCTCTCGTACCTTAACACGCAGCTCCATTCTGCTTCGTTATCTGTACGTAGATATGTTGCACGCTCTCTCCCTCGTAGTATCTCTCGTGTAGTCCGGATTTGTGCGTCGGTTAAGAAATACCAAGTGTTTAGTGGAAATCTTACTCGATCACTCGCTCCTAGGCCACTGTCGAGACAGAATCAGCCGCGCCAAAGGAAAACATGGACTACCGTCAATGAATTCATTGTAGCCATTGAATTAACCCAAGCCTCGAAACCCAGCATAGAAACAAACTGAAACCACTGCGCCTAGCAGAAAAGAAATAGTCACGTAAGCCTCAAACCACCCGACTAAGCAAAATATACACTGCCCCCTATAGAGAAAGAAATAAAATAGAAACAGAAATAAATTACTTACTTACAGGCTTTTCAGAAACCCGGAGGTTCATTGCCGCCCTCACATAAGCCCGCCATTGGTCCCTATCCTGAGCAAGATTAATCCAGTCTCTATCATCATATCCCACATCCTTCAAATCCATTTTAACATTATTTTCCCATCTACGCCTCGGCCTCCCCAAAGGTCCTTTTCTCTCCGGCCTTCCAAATAACACTCTATATGCATTACCGGATTCGCCCATACGTGCTACATGCCCTGCCCATCTCAAACGTCTGGATTTAATGTTCCTAATTATGTCAGGTCAAGAATACAATGCGTGCAATTCTGTGCTGTGTAACTTTCTCCTTTCTCCTACAATATCATCCCTCTTAGCCCCAAATATTTTCCTAAGCACCTTACTCTCAAACACCCTTAACTTATGTTCTTCTCTCAAAGTGAGAACCAAGTTTCACAACTATACCCAACAACCGGTAATATAACTGTTTTATAAATTCTAACTTTCAGATTTTTTGACAGCAGACTGGTTGATAAAAGCTTCTCAAACAAATAATAACAGGCATTTATCATATTTATTGTGTGTTTAATTTCCTCTCAAGTATAATTTATATTTGTTGCTTTTACTCCCAGGTATTTGAATTTTTCCACCTCTTCAAAGGATAAATTTCCAATTTTTATATTTCCATTTCGTACAATATTCTCGTCACGAGACATAATCATATATTTTGCCTTTTCTGCATTTACTTCCAAGCCTCTTTACTTGCTTCAAGTAAAATTCCCGTTTTTTTCCATTATTGTTTGTGGATTTTCTCCTAACATATTCACGTCATCCGCATAGACAAGCAGCTGATGTAACCCGTTCAATTCGAAACCCTCTGTGTTATCCTGGACTTTCCTAATGGCATAGGCTACTCAAGAGTAAAGTTGAAAAGTAAAATTGACAGTGCATCTCCCTGCTTTAGCACGCAGTGAATTGGAAACGCATCTGACAGAAACTGACCTATACGGACTCTGCTGTACGTTTCACTGAGACACATTTTAATTAATCGAACTAGTTTCTTGGGAATACCAAATTCAATAAGAATATGATATAAAACTTCTCTCTTAACCGAGTCATATGCCTTTTTGAAATCTATGCGTAACTGATGCCCTGTACCCTTATACTCCTATTTTTTCTCCTTTATCTGTCGAATACAAAATATCTAATCAATAGTTAATCTATTACGCCTATAACCACACACATGATCCCCAATAATTTCATCTATATATGGAGTTAATCTTCTCAAAAGAATATTGCACAAAATTTTGTACGACGTCAACGAAAGTGATATTCCTCGAAAGTTACTACAGATAGTCTTCTCCCTCTTCTTAAAGATAGGTACGATTATGGATTTCTTCCATAGTTCTGGTACAATTTCGTTTTGCCAAATATCAAGTACAAGCTTATAAATTTCGTTAGATAATGCGCTTCCATCCTCTTGTATTAATTCTGGTGGAATTTGATCGATACCTGGAGACTTGGAATTTTTCAGATTTTCTATCGCAATTTCGACTCCAAAAAGTGTGGGTTCGGGTATAAATGGCTCAGCAATTTGTATTTCCATTCGTCCCGATCATTTCTACTTGGCCTAGGCTATGTAAATTTAATAGTTGGCGAAAATAGTTTTTCCATCTGTTCAGGACTGAATGAGAGTCTGCAAGCGAGTCTCCATTCTCATCCTTGATCACGTTTACCCTCGCCTGATATCCATTCTTACAAACAGAATAAATTAATCAAATTAAAGGAAATAAAAGCAAAGAAAGGAAATACAACTAAAATATACAGGTAAGAGAAGGAAAAAAGTAAAAGAGACCGTGTCGAGAAAGAAACGCCACATTACAAATGAGCAGGATTTTCTTCGAACATTAATTTGTAACAGAGTTCATTTTCCTACTATGTAAAACAACGGTTTTGGAGAGGAGATTACAAGCTTTTCATCGTGATAGCTATGGTAAACATAAACAACATGTTAGAAATCCTTTTGGGTTAAATAATTGCCTCAGGACGTTACTGCTGCTTTAAACCGAGATAACACATGAACAGCTGTATCTAGTAAATTATTGCATGCATTAAGATGGAATCTAACGAAAGATATTTTCTACGACGCTCATCATTGTAGACCTAATTGCAAACATTCAACATTATACTGAGTTTAGGTTATGGTGGATGTCTTGTAGGTAACTAAATAACATAAAATGCTATTGGTTTCACTGAAATAATGTCAAAATATAAATACTCCTTTTGTGTACATTAATTTCTTATTTCCAGTTCATAAGCGGAGCTTGTGATATATTTTGTGATTCCCCTTAGTGCTTGCAGATGTGTAAACAAAATCTAGTACAATACAAATAAGCACACCACTGTGGAGTAACCGTTAGCACGTCTGACTATGAAACGAGCGGGATTGGATTAAAATCTTGGTTGGGACAAGTTATTTGGTTGGGAATTCTTCCGGGGTTTTCACTCCAAAAATTGAAGCAGAATTTCTGGGTAACTTAATTTTGGATCTCTGCCTAATTTCGTCATAATTTAGTCACATATTATCATCATAATGATCATCAGTATCATCATCATCCATACCACAGTCCGGGTTAAGTTCATGGTGCTGCGTCCTGTAGTTGTACAAGAGCACGGCCGTTCGACTACAAGTATAATTCATATAGCTGGAGTGTAAGCACGATAAGCCTCAGGATGCGTTGTAAATCATCGGGTCCCTCCTCCACAAAAGAGAGAAAAAAAAATTCAAATAAACTAAACTCCTCAGAATGGATTAATTTCTATACCCGAACAATTTTATCTTCTTTCACAGCACAAAACAAAATTGTGATAACCTATACATTTTATATTTCAGTTAAAATTATGAAATTCGAAAGTTGTGCATTTATTATTAAATTATGCTAAAGATATAGAAATGATAGCTCTCACAATTTTCAGGAGATGTCATTAGTTTCAAAAATCGTTCACTCCGTCTGTGATGCTTTATGAAAATGAACCATGAATCAAGAAGAACAAAGATAAGTGCTTAGAAATTTTTATTATTATTATTATTATTATTATTATTATTATTATTATTATTATTTTATATGTAACCTACTAGATAAATAAAAGAATGCGCTGAACTTCGCCAAAATTATAAAAACAGCGCATATAAAATACTGATACAACCTTGTATTTCTTCCATTTCAAGGCCATAGGGAATTCGTAGAAAGTACACGGAGAAGAGTCCCGCAAATTTTATCCGATACATCCATCTCTTGAGAACTGGATAATGAAAAGTAGCGAATTGCCGGTCAGACCGATGTAATTGGGGACTTCATATGCCCTTGGGATTGACGAACTTGTTAAGCCCTAACAGGAACTCCGAAACTCTAAAAAAATTAGACAGATAACGTAAGTATGGATACGTTAAAGTGATAACCATACTACCAGTCTTATGGTTGGAACTTCGTAAGCCCTTGGCCGCTATAGTAGGTGTGAAACCCTGCCAGGAGCTCCGAAACTCGTCAAAACTAGAGGGTTAACATAAGATGTGGATACGTTAAAGCGATAACCACACTACCAGTGTTAATCTTACGGTTTGGACTTCGTAATTCCTTGTCCATTAATGTGGCTGTGAAGCCCTAACAGGAAATTCGAAAATAGCAAAAACTGGGAGGCTAATGTAGGTTAGGACACTTAAAGCGGCAATCACACTACCAGGAGAATATTAAACTTATATTTTACAATATTCAGACGGTGCCAAAAAATGTATACACTCTTTCGATGACTACAACGTTAAGAATTATTATGATACAGAAAAGTTTCAAAATTAAAAATAATGTGAATCAATGTAGAAACCAATCATTTATTGAAAGTGTTCGAATTGTTGGCCGTTGTGGTCTAGGCACAGCTGATAACGCTGACCGATGGAATCCAAAATGTTCCTAATGATTTCGATTGGTATTTGGGCATATGCTCTTTCAATGGCTGCTTTCAACTCATCGATTGTAGCTGGTTTTGTGCTATAAACATTGTGCTTGACATGTCTCGACAGAAAAAAATCCATCGGAGTCAAATCCGGTAAGCGAGGGGAGTACTCGATACTACCTCTTCGTCCTATCCATTTGTTCTGCAGTTGGCCGTTAAGATAGGCCCTCACGTCGCGTGGTAGTGGGGAGGTGCTCCATCCTGCTGGAAGTACCATTCTTCATTCCTAAACATCTCTTCGATGCATGGCATGGCGGATTCCTTTAGCAAGTTGAGGTAAATTGCACCAGTCACGGCACCATAAAAAAAGAAAGGTCCAATTAAACCAAATGCTGACAAACCATACAACACTGTAACTCCTGGTAAGTTCACATGGTGTTCCATTGTCACATGAGGTTGTTAGATGCCCAATAGGGTGCAATTGTGACGATTAATTGAGCCATTTAACTTAAACGTTGCTTCATCACTCCAAACAATCTTGTATGGAAATTGATTGTCCTACGCACATTTTTCTTGGTACCACTCACAAAATTCAATTCTCCGGTCATCATCATCTTCACTGAAAGCGTGGACTAATGTAGGAATAAAACTTTTCCATTGAGCATGCTTCAAAATGCGATTGACACCCGATTTTGAAATTCCTGTCTCACGAGCTGCTTGCCGAACAGATTTTCTAGGAGATTGCTGAAACCTTTCGATGACTTCTCTTGTGGGGCTGGTGGATGTTCGTGGTCTTCCGGAATTGTTCTTATGGACATTCTGAACAGTTCCTTCAAATTCAAACTTATCTCGCAAACGAGCAATTGTGAGTCGCGTTGGTGAATCTGTTGAAACTCCATTCTAAACCGTCATTGCACTTCACTTATGTTCTCAGTCTTCCAGTAGCACTTTAGAATGAATTTTCTTTACTCAAAGTTTAGTCTGACTTGAACCATTATTTTAAGCGATCACACATGAAAAATATAAAAAAGTGAGTTAGTTATGAGCTATTAAAGAGTGTATACATTTTTTGTCACTCTCTGTACATACAGACTCAAGATAGTTATTAATTTTATTCATATCCGTACTTCAGAAATAAGGTAATAGTCGTAAAACGAATAATGAATTTTAAAATTAGAATACAGAGAAAAGTGAGCTGTGGGGAAGGACAGCTACGGTATGTAATTTGTACACGTTGAAGAGAAACGAATTGAATTGTGACAAAAGTGAATGAAAAGAGAAAGAGACGGAGATAGAGATTGATAGATTTTAGCTGGACGAATTGCACTTTACGTGTCGTAATGACGGGTTGACTGCCTCCTTTGTTTCTGTGAATTTGGCATGCATACTGATTGAAATACGAACCCGTGATTCATGTTAAACCGTCGCACGCTAACACGTTCAAAAACGTTCAGCTATACATATTCATTCAATGCTATAGATTCATTTTTCATTCAGAATTATTATCAACGTGCTTATACATTCATTTTTATTAGCCCAGCTTCCATATAATACCTTTGAAGTTAGCATGTTAGAATAAATATCTCAATGATGAATGCTTAAGTTTCCTAGAAAATCTTAGTATTCAACTTCACCCCCAATCTCAATTCTCGCAACTTCTACCTGATCCAAGAAGAGTTCGGCGAGAACTAACAAGCAAGCATTCTGATGGGGCAGATAAAAGAGTTAATTCTTTTTTCTTCCACCATGTTAATAATTTTAAAAGAAGTGCTTATATAAATTTTGGCCACTCGACCGCAATTACGAGGCCGTCCAGAAAGTGATTTTCCCTGGGGCCGTTTATAGAAAAAAAGCATAATTGCATAGAAATATTTATTGAAACAGATACAGCAATTGTTGCGCTATTTGTCAACATATCCCCCACTGGAATTGAGACATTTGTCATACTATGGGATCAATTTTTGTGTCGTAGAAGTCAGCCGCCTCAGATCGGAACCAGCGTTTGACTGCGTGTGCACCTCTCTGTCCATCCTATGATATGAGAAATGTCTCAATTTCGATGGAAAATAAGTTGAAAAATAGCTCAACAATTGCTGTGTTCGTTCCAATAAATTTGTCCGATGAAATTGTTTTTTTTTCTGTTAGCGGCCTCTGGCGAACTTATTTTTTTACGGCACTGTAATTGCGGTCGAGTGGCCAAAATTTGTATAAGCACTTGTTTTGACATTATTATCTGCCCCTATCAGAAGGTTTGCTTGTAAGAAAACAAGAAGCAATTCTGTAGAGCCAACTTCCTCAAAAAGGCAAAGGTGTCGCACTATATGGGGAGTATATACCAGCGGACAAGTGGATTTGTGATCATAAGAGCTTATCGTGTTCCGAATGAACAGAACAATTAAAGCCAGCAGGTGTGTCTACGGTGCGTTCCCTGCCGAGCAGGTCTCAAGACAGTACCCTCTGTCGGCGTTCCCGCTGAGAGCGCGAAACTCTTGCACACATGTTGGGTGCCTGCCTATAATATGGGGAGGTACTGCGCAATAGTAGGCACCATCGAATTCGGGGCAATATGGCTCAATTTCTGAGAGATCATGGCTAAACCATGTATGAGGAGATTTCTGGTCTGCCACAAATGCCAGTACTCGGCGTATAGATATAATTGCGTTTAAACTAAACTCCAAATTCGGAGTAATCCTGGACTCTAAGTCACATAGTGGCCAGCCAGAAGAGATCAATTTTGAGAAATTACAATATATGACCCCACAATCGATTATTACAAATTAAGGTACAATCTAGACATTTTGACAGTAACGGGGTTGATGGTTGGAACACGGGGAATCTTTCCGAAATGTTTTGCTAATTTCTAGACGTGAATGGGATTAGATAAACCACTCCTCCTTAGACTGTCCATTGCCGCTATTAAGGAGTCTATTTCAATTCAACAACTTTATGATTTTAAGAAATGACTAAAGATTGTGTGATATACAGGGTGTTTCCGAAGTGGTGCTACAAACTTTCAGGGATGATGGCGAAGGGCACATCTATCAATTTGAGATAAGGAACCATTGTCTGGAAATGAATGAGTAGAAAGTTATAAGCAAAAATAGTTGTGTGGAAATAGAATTGTAATTTGGCACCACGTGACCTCCTTCCCTTAACTTTTGGAACAGTCGTGGAAAAAGGGTATGGGACCGGATGTCTCCTACGTGGGTACTTGTACCGATACTATCTGTGAGCTTGTCTACTGTTCCCATTGGTTCATCCGTATTCGAAAATCAGGTCTGCTTATTCCGCTCTCGTGTACTCCTCCATTTCACTAGGACCGATCGACGGTACAAGTTTCAGTGTCTAGAGAATTTCTCGATATTTTACGCTGTTTCTACTCCTTTCTGTGATGGTCATTAATAAAACTCACTACGTTTCTGCGGGCCATAAAAATATTTCTCTTACCAAAGTGAACTACCGATACATACGTCATGAGGAGGAAGATTTTTTAGATTCTTAAATCATGAAATATAAAATTCAGAATATCTCAATTATCCAGCCTTACTCAGACTCTGGATTTCGTAATATTCCAGACTTTTAACAACAGCCACAATAACTTTTTTATTCACGAAGTTTAAACTGAAGTAATTGAGTTTACACCGAAAACATGCAAAGTTCTTGCCGCACATACACATTTCACGCAACCACGCACTTTCTGTATTAGCATATGCAAACACGAACATGTCAAGCAGACTTCGATAACATTGAAATGAAGTACTGTACATCTACAGCTTGTGTTTTGAAGCCTTACGTGTCATGATATTTTATCGTTTCTATTGCGTTAATTTGAAATAAATGCTCTAACGCTTAAACTAAAGATAGAATCTTGTTCAAGGGAAAGAAATTTTGCCAGTACTGATGTAACAACTTATTTACCATTCCCTAACTTTTGCTTTCGGAAATGCATCATTTACCATAACTTAGTTTCTTAGTAAAACTATTTCATTATACAAAATATCCGTGTTTAAAATTTATACGCATTAAGATGACAGCAGCTTATTACATGCTCTATTTATTTAATCTAGTTCATTCCATAATGGATATTTTACACATTCTTATATAAACGGTACATTAAATATGCAACAATTTTCTCCCACCCGACATCTTCAATCACTTGCCACATCCTCGTATAAGAATTGGATATAGGCCTAGGCTGTATTGTGAGTGAAGTATGTAAGTCAATGCGAGATTTTCAAATGTGTTTTTGGATTATAGCAAGCTTTTATTATCTAAAAGTTTTGGTACAATTTGTTAATAAGGCTTTATTAAATTGAAAAGGATTGTCACGTAGTCCACTGTGACGTAATCTGCAGAAAATACAGTGTCCCAAAATGATCTTTAATGATCTTTACAAATTGGATGGTTAATAACTTGGAAACGGAAAGAGATAGAAAGGTGCGGCTTTTTCCACTATGTTCAGACGCATTTGAATTTCTGGTAGTCATTTGCAAAACTTCAATCTGTGCTCCCGGACATAATTGAGACGAATTACAAAATAAGAACCTGTTTTACAATACATTATGCATATAAACTAGAGAAATCTGTCATATTAGTTCTTAAATTTTTGTTTTGAATATTTCATTACTGAATGTGACCAATCCTGTTTAAAGTTTTACTATAGATTATACAAACGTGGACCATATGTGTATGGTGTATTATGTAGTAAACTAGAAGATATGTTCAACTAAAGTATTTATTATTTCATAAGTTGTAAAGAGTAATGCATCTAGGGCAGTGGCCGGCAAAGATTACGTAATATAAAATGTAGCCCACAATACACAGCAAAGGGAAAGGTAGGAGGGAAGGATACCCAAACTACTTAACCTTGAATGAACAAGTGATGGCTAAGGAGAGGGAGATCATGTCTTACCGCTCTTCCCTGCTTGTGTATTAAGGGCTTGTCTCGCGAGACAAGAAATACCGACCACTGATATACGGACTGAGAAAGACATTTATAATTTTGTTTGTAGAAAATAGCTTACGAACATGACTTTCATGCGAACATGTAAGAGGAAAAAGTTAATGAAATATTTATAGACTACTAAGGGTCTTTAGCGAAAATATGGCTTCAAAATTTTGACGACAGGAGTACAAGCTTTATTCTCCCTTAACTATTTTTGAGTCATTGTGAAGAAATATACACGAGTATAAATATAATTATTACTTGTGTAGGATACTTTCTAATTTAGCCGAATCAATTTAACAAACAATATTCCAATTTATATGTAGCGAATGCGGAGTGAAGTATTAAAAATGAATCCGGTAAGAAAAATTTATTCAATTTATTACACTAAACATTCTAATTACAAGGGTTGGATAAAAAGTTATGGTAACACAGTTGTCACATGACGATGGTGCGTTCGAGAGCTGCCAGCTGTGTGGACATGAACAAGGACTGTTAGATGAGTTAGTGTAGCCAGTGATGACAGTACTCTGTCAATCTATTGCAGTATGTAGAACGTTGACTTGCATAGGGATATAGTGCGAGCGCCCTAAGACCATGCTTACAAAACTAGAGCAACGTTCCTGGATCAAAATTGAAATGGCATGAGGTCGTAGTGCACAAGAATGTTTTCAGAGACTAGGTGAAGCATGTGGCGATGCAGCGTTGCCATATCGCACAGTGGCACGATGGATTAAAGCGTTCCGTGAAGGCCTTGTTGGACCGGTACCGAAGGGAAGGTGACGAATTTCTTGGACGAATCGTCGCTATGGACGAAACCTGGACTCGGTGGTATGAACCAAACTTGAAACGCCAATCAAATGAATGGAAGCATCCCGGTTCTCATCATCCAAAGAAAGTGTGCCCTACACAAAGTGCGGTGAAGGAAATGTTCATTGTGGCGTATGATATTGATGGAGTAATACTGCACCACGCTCTATCTTCAAGGCAGACGGTAAACGCGGACTATTACTGCAGGTTCCTGCAGCACCACCTTCGTCCAGCCCTCAGGAGAAAACGACGACACTTGGTGGTACAGAACCCCATCATTCTTCATGACAATGCAAGGAATCACATCGCTGCTGCTGTCAAAGACCTCTTGCGCCGCTGGCTGAGTCCATGCGATTACGATCTCTTCGCCAAAGTGAAAGAACCACTGCGAGCGACTCGGTACAATACCAGAGATGAACTTATCTGTGCTATAGGGCGGTCAATATGGAACATCAACAAAGATGGACGCGCTGATGGTGTACGTCGCCTTCCAAACATTTAGAATAAGGTGATAAATAAGGGGCGACTATATTGGAAATACGTAAATGTTGTACCCATATGAATAAAGCCATGCCAGAAATATCGAACTGTTGCCATTACTTTTTATCCAACATTTTGTATAATATATGGACTTTACAAGTTTATAAAAACAAAGCTTACTGTCAATAAAAACACAAATATCTTCGATGCTATCTGTTCTGATAATTTGATTTTGACTTCATTTGTGTAGTGGAATTCATGAGAAGTAGCCTTTTTTTCGTAAAGCTTATAATAATAGTTTTGGAAACATTAATAAATTTTCACTTCATTTTTTCCTGGCTATTTTGAAGACATTTTACAGTCAGCGAATGATAAACAACCAGACCTTATTCTTGTACATATATAATCTATGAAACTTATAAGCAGAAGATATATATATATATATATATATAGCTTCAGGATGATTAATGAGGATTTCAGTCACTTACGGAGCTTAATTCCGAAGACATTCTGAGCAAAAAGTAATATAAACATTTGTTCTAATCTCAATATTTTCAAAGTGACATTAATTTGAAGTTGTTAGTAAAATACTTTTTTTCTATAGTTTCAAGAGTAAAATAATATTACAAATAGAGAATGAACTATTCAGAATTAGCCTATGATTTCTCTGATTGGATAGAGTTCTGAAGCTAAAAATTTGTTGTTAATTGCTTTGTACAGATTTTGCTTTTCAATTTCTAACTAAAAAGTACATCATTCTTACGTACTTATCACAAAAATTATTACAAATCATACAACTTTAGGAACTTGATTCTTTACAGTTTAATTATGTATCCTAGTGTACAGTTGTAAAGAATTTACAAGAGTGGCGTGATTTGTAACAATTGTTGCGATAAATACTTAAGAAAATGTAATTTTGTAGTTAAAAATCGAAAAGAATTCTGTACAAAGCTACTATGGAATTCACAACACTTTTTTGCTTCAGAATATTAGCTAATTAAAGAAATGATACCCTTGAATAGTTCATTAATTATCTGTAGTATTCTTTTAGCCTTAAAACTCAAGAATAATGATATTTTACAAACAACTTCAAATCTGTGTAACTCTGAAAATATTGAGATTAGGACAAATATTTATATGAAACTTTTTGTTCTAAATGTCTTCGGAAATAAGCTCCGTAAGGGACGGTAAATCCTAGTGAATCACCCTGTATATATGTCACACTATCAATGACAAACAAATATGCTGTTTGGAAACTGACTTTCAGAAGCCCATTACATACAATGTAGAAATATTTTCAAAATACCTCAGTAGTTTGCATACAGTACGGTAACAAAATAATAATTTATTTGTAGTACATCATCGAAACAAAGTCCGAAGTATACTTTCTGCACATGCGCCCATAAGAGCATATTGAGCGATGCATGCAGACGACACTGAAGTTGAATACTACGCGTCCCATGTTACATGACCGCCAAGGGCTGATGTTGCCACTGTCGTTGAAAACAATACATCTTAGGCGATTACGGAGCGCGGGGCTTTCAGGGGATTGAAGCATTTGTGAAAGGGTATGACGCACTGTGTTAGTTCGTCGAATCAACATAGGGCAATTTACAAGGGCAGGTAATTTCTCTACTGCCGACTTAAGTGTTGTAAATAAACCACTAGCTTACAGCGTATTCCGAATCTCACCGGACCGGTGGACAACAATGACGTCACGCTGCAGCGAAATAGGAACAAAACTCCTGGAAGGATCGATGGCTGTCATGGCGACTGTATAAGTTGTTGTCTGTGCTACGCTAGCAAAATTTTGCGAAATATCCGTACTGCTATCTCGTGCAAAGAAAAGGAGCATAAACAATTTATTTCTTGAACCGGTAGTAATAACTGGTCCGTTGACATGTTCGCTCATAACCCATTAACATATTGTTTTTACGTTGTGCTCATTACAAACAATACAGCAGAACACACCGCCATGACACATCAGTGCACGATGTCATTCGTCTGCTAATTCCCGCCCTATACAGGAACCAATCTGATTCATTGATGGCGGCTGATGGAGACTGCCACCACCTCTGCAAGCTGATGGCACAGGTGCGACACCGGTGGAGCATCAGTGACGCCATCGGTGAAATTCGGAACACCGTGATACCATCAGATTGCTCAGCGCTGAGATTCGGAATACGCTCTTAGTCAACCCATTCCTCCCTAGCGTCACTTCTAGGATAAAGAAATTTGGCATTCTTCGGTTATTGAAAACTTGTTCCAAAATTCCTGGAATGTGCGAACCCTTCTCGTTACGGGGTGAAGAGTAGTCATGCCTACAGCCCGAGTCCTTAGCAGGCAGTATACTTTATTTTAGTGTAATATCAGTCACATAATGAATATGAAGACTACATTTTGTAGGTACATAGAAAGAAAACGAGCACGGTATACCAGCATATCTCTTCTTAAACAATACTGTAAGTTCTTTTGGCTTATAAAACGTTTGTAAATTATAATCTTTGCTGTTCTTGTGCTAATATTTACAACAGTCAAAAGCGAGCAACGTTGGTTATTTCCCTACCCCCACTGCCTTCCTTAATAAAAAAAAATAATAAAATAAATTATCACAGATATCTTATAGCATTCCCACAATTCCAAACTTGCGTTCCTGGTACGCGTTTGTTATTATAACTTGTTTTATAAATTCCAAAGGAGAACATTAGCTACAGCTGGAGAATCGGCAGAGAGTAACTGTGGGGTGGGAAGGGGCGCCATAATGGAGCTATCAAATTGCAAACTGCTGGATGAAATGACATCCAGCACAGACACTATTGTGATAGCCTCATTAGCTTTCTACATGCGAAGACTAAATTCATGACGGTTCAATTTCGAAAATCGTATTATCCGTTGGAATATACGCAGCAAAATTTTCTTACGCTCTGAATGCGACAAAAAACGAAGCAATTTTCAAGCGTTTTAATTACGTATTCATTTACAGAATTAATAGAAATTTCTGTTACGTAGCTTTCAATTAATTATCCGCGAGGAATTTGGTAGCATAACTGAAATCTGATTTAAGCGAAAATTTCGTTATATTTGCATTACCAGACTTTCGATGGCACAACTGCAGCGAGCAAGCTGAAGACTTCTCGTTTCTATTCCTGTCACGCAACCCAGCTGCGTGATCTATATAAAATGTGTCATGGCGTCTGACTTATATCTAATCTAGGTATCAAAGACTTTCGTATATAATTTTCGGGTCTCGTCCCCTCATGAAAATACGAATTTACGAGCTTAGTACTTAGATAGGAATGCTAATAACATTATCACTTTCATTTTGAGTAAATTTACGAACTAACTCTATCATTTAAAATAAGCACTCGCCTGATTATTTATATTTAACCAACCCTGCATTTAAAATTGTGGATACAGGGTGATTCGTCACAGTGACTCAGACTTCACAACCAGAATATATTAAATACAACTTACATATTCAAGTTTAAAATATAATTTAAAAATACATAGTTCATAGACACCGTTTGTTATCTTTGTACAGGGACATCATTTTATTTTTAATTCAATTTTTATTGTACCTGAGTTTTTGAATGTACTTCACTCCCACCCCTTCTACTAATGAAGTTCAACCGTCCTCCACACATATCCAAGACCGCATATACAGTCATAGTAGCCCTACAGTCATAGTAAACAGTACGTTCCAAAAATATGTTCGCGTTTTCCAGTGACGAAAGAGCTTTCAATATCGAATCATTTTCGCACAGGTACTGTCGTCCATTTGCCTACATCGCAACATGGTTTCCCCCACCAGCTTTTATTCGCCAGCTAGTGGCTGGGCTGTTTTAGCTCTTTTCTGAGAACATTAATTTCTGTTAGGAATTGGACGTCTACGTAATTGTATTGTATTGTATTGTATTTATTAACATTCCATGGTATTCATACATGCTTACAGCTGGAATATGGAATAAGTAAAGAAACTTAATACTATTATAAAATCTTAATTTCTAGTCACAGTCTAGATGAAATATATACAGACGAGATTTACAATATAGTCTACTAGTACAACACATAGTTTTAGTATCAATTTCATGAAGTGTTATTGAATGTCATGAATTCACCTACAGAATAGAAGGCGTGAGAAATTAGGTACTTCTTTAATTTGGCCCTAAATAATTTTATGTTTTGAGATTCATTTTTTATATCGATAGGGAGGCTATTAAAAATTTTTACTGCCATATAACGCACTCCTTTTTGATAGCACGATAGACTTGACGATGGAGTATGAAAGTCATTTTTTGACGTGTATTTATGCTATGAACTGTTGAATTAGTTACAAAGTTTTCACGATTACATACGAGGAAAACTATTAATGAAAAGATATACTGAGAAGCCATGGGCATTATTTGTAGTTTTTTTAAAATAGTCCTACACGACTCCCTAGATTTCGCACCTACTATTATTCTAATTACTCTTTTTTGTAATAGAAATATATTGTTACTATCTGTGGAATTTCCCCAGAATATTATTCCAAAACTCATTACCGAGTGGAAGTATGCAAAGTATATTGTTTTTAAGGTATTGATATTTACTATCTTTTGCATAGATGTAATAGCAAAACAAGCTGAATTTAGTTTGGGGGGTAATTTCTTTAATATGATTTTTCCAATTTAACACATTATCGATTTTTAAGCCAAGAAATTTGGTTGTTGTTGTTTCTAATAGGGATCTATTGTTAATTATTGCGCTAGAAATTTGCGACGTTGAATTTGGAGAGGATTTAAATTGAATTATGTTAGTTTTGTTACAATTTAATACTAATTTATTGACTGAGAACCAGTCACATATTTTGAAGATAATTTCCTCTGTTGAAGATTGGAATGTGTTGGAGTTATTGGCTGTAATTACTATACTTGTGTCATCTGCAAATAATATGGGATGACGTACATCTTTTATAAGGGGGGGGGGCAAGATCATTTATAAACACTAGAAAAAGTAGGGGACCTAATATTGATCCTTGAGGAATTCCATTATTAATAGTTCCCCATGTCGATGTAGATTTCATAGTTGTATTGATTTCAACTTTCTCTTTCCTATCTATGAGATATGAGTGAAACCATTGGTGTGCAACACCTTTAATTCCATAATAATCTAATTTATCTAGCAGCATTTTATTATTTATACAGTCAAATGCTTTGGATAAATCACAGAAAATCCCTCCAACTTGTAATTTTTTATTTACTGCCTCCAGAATTTTGTCAGTTAAACTAAATGTTGCATTTTCTGTGCCTTTATTTTTCCTAAATCCAAATTGTTTTGGGACTAAAATGTAATATTATACAACTGTTTAAAATAACTTAAATAAAAGGCCCTCGTTAAGTAATTATTTGTCACGTGGTATCCTCCTTTTCTACGACCCTACGACATAACCACTTGGACGGACAGTAGATAATATGTCTGAGTAATTTCATTTTTTCTTGGGATCGGGCAGAAGTGAAGATTGAATTTACAGTACGTAAAGTACACTTTTATAGAGTAGGTACAGAATTATTTCAACATGAGTTACTAGTACGAAGAACGAAACTGGTAATTGGGATTAAGTACAATAGTCTATAGAGCGATAATATGCACATTAGAACTGAAGCCTGTATCGAAATGAACAGCCACCATTTTAAAAAAATGTGTTTAAATATCCATATTATGATTATTTTTCAATTTAACTTCATTCTCTATACTGTACGCTAATGTGCTGTAGACAGTATAATATACACTGCATAATGAATACGTTCACATGGACAGATCAGTTCGTGAGTAAAAACACTCATTGTTAATACTGTACTGTATTTTAATCAAACTCAAATGCGCAATATTTCCTAGTTTACGTAAGTGGATGAACTACTTTTCTTCCCTCCTATATCTAGTAAAGTGATTTGTTTGTATATTACGCCAGTATCATCGAACTCCAGTCGTGGAAGGGGGTAGCAAACGGCGTTGATCTAGAGGTATAAGCAAGTTAATATTAAAAATGTTAGTAAAAATGAAATGACATCCCTGTATATACCTTATTAAAGAGACAATATACTTTTCCATCGAAATTAAGTTAACGAAAACCAATCTCCTTTCTCTTAAATTTTCTAATGAGGACATTAACAAAATTTGTCTAATGGTATTGAGAGATTCATTATCCATTTTACACAATCAATTGTATAATACGACGTAATTTTTTTTTTGTTTTACTTTATTTCATTACTCTTCAATGTATTTTCATCTCATGTTTCTCCGAAATCAAATTGTACTTTATTTTTAAATTTATCATTGTTCCGTATTCTCTCCGCAATCATATTGTATTTTATTTTTAATTTAACCTCTGCTTTGTATTCTGGATCCTAGTGGTCAGCCGTAGATTTTGGCTAGATGTCCCAAATTCCAAATTGTGGAATTTGTGTGATATAGCATTGAATCGTATTTAAAACTCTATTTGATATTTGCTGTGAATTAAATTAGTAGATATAAATACAATCTTCGTGAAGTTTCTGAATTCGAAGCATAAGATTTCTGCAAAAACTTTAATTACATAATGGAAGGCAAATCAAAATTAAGTAATCAAATCTACGTCATTTAAGAGAAGAGATGATATATGACCAAGTGAATTTCCACGCACATCATTTGCAGTTTAAACATTGTTCATAACGTTAATTATTACTTGGAACAAAGAATTAAAGCATAATAACTAACTGTTAATTAAAATGAAAGATATATCTTTCAAGTTTCATGACTAGAATTAAAATATGAAAGACTGTTCTAAAACATTCAGGATTATCTGCAAGTGGCATGGAATAAAAGTTTTTATCTTAACATAAGCTTCTTTATATTTTACAGTGATTCACAATTCCTTGACTTGTTTTCTTTTTTCTCGTAGTTTCAGCTTGGAAACCATATAGGTCCAAATCTGCTCTAAAACAAAAGGAACTTTTCATATAAACAAAGATCAGGAGAAAATATTCTGTGTTCTATCTCCCGTACTAATAGTCTAACCATAAAATATTACCTAAAATGAAATTAAATTTGTTATAATTATTTTAAGAAAAACAGAACGTCATTATAAAAGTAGAACCCGAGGATAACTAATATGTTGAAATAATTTCTAAATTTTTTGCTAAATAATTTAGGTATTAAAATTACAAATCTTTTTCATATTTCAAGATGTATTTCCCTCAGCATAAAACATGCTGTGGTGATACCAATCCACAAATCTAGTGACAAAAATAACCTTAATAATTACATACCCATTTAATTATTGCCCAGGCTCTCTGAAGTATTTGATAAAAATATAAAAATACCACTAACAATGAAAATAAAACTACTAAATTAATATAAATTTGGTTTCAGAAGAAAACATATGCATGGATGATGGCTTTTGGTAGTTGCTTAAAAAATAATTAAAAAATTAGATGTAGGAAATAAATTTCTGAATTTTTCTAGACTTACAAAGAGCTTTTGATACAATCACAGTAGGCCTATACTTTTGGATAAAATGCATAGACTTAGAATTAATGCAATGGCTTTAAAGTTATTTAAATTTTACTTAAGTAACAGAACTCAAACATTTAAATCAATCATCATCTTAGTGAAGCACATAACATTGATATATTTATTTACTTGGTTATTTAACGACGCTGTATCAACTACGAGGTTATTTAGCGTCGATGAAACTGGTGATAGTGAGACGATATTTGGCGAGATGAGGCCGAGGATTCGCCATAAATTACGTGACATTTGCTTTACGGTTGGGAAAAACCTCGGAAAAACCCAACCAGGTAATCAGCCGAAGCGGGAATCGAACCCGCCCAAGCGCAAACCCGGATCGGCAGAACACTGATATGAATGAATGAATGAATGAATGAATGAATGAATGAATGAATGAATGAAATAGCCTTTGGATTTCCCGTGAATGGCTATGGCCTCCTAAAAAGGGGAGCTCTTTAGAGATCATGCGGTGAGCTAATCCGCATGACGGTAGGTTCTGTTCCATATAAGTTTTGTTCATCGTTCGTGTGTGTACACTTGCACTCTCACTCGATACTGGCAAACTGTAGCGATCTCCATTCTTCTCGGTTCTTGGCTGTTCTGGACCACAGGGGTCCAGCTAGGCTCTTGAAGAAGTCCGCCCATCTGGTCCCAGGTCTTCCTCGGATTCGCCTCCCGATGCGTGGGTCCCATGTGGTGGAAATATGCGCCCATCTGCAGCCTTGAAGTCTCGACACGTGGCCTCCCCATTTCCATTTCAGGCGCTCCCCTTGGTGTGCCATGTCTGTGGTATTTGTCATCTGCTTGAGTCTGGTGTTGGAAATCTTGTCTCTGAGGGAGAGTCCTAGGATTTTCCTCTCCATTTTGCGTTGGCAGATCTGAATCTGTGTCTTCTGGTTCACGGTCAGTTTCCAGGTCTGACAGCCGTAAAGTAAGGTTGGGAGGATGCAGGATTGCAGCACCTCCAGCTTTAGTTTACGGTTCAGTTTCTTGTCAAGGAGTATGAATTGCAGTGACCAGAAAGCTCTCCATGCTGATGCAATTCTTCTTTTTAGTTCTCTCGTCATGCAGCTTTTGAATCCGACCAATTGGCCCAGATAGATGTAATCCTCCCCGTATTGTAATCTGGTTGCGTTGACTTGGATTGGTTCTGGTTGGATGTTTGTCATGACTTGGGTTTTTTCCATGTTCATGCTTAGGCCTGCGTGTGCGCTGCAATCGCTTAGTTCCTGTATCATCTCTTGTAGGTCGGTGGCGTTTTTAGCGAAAAGTACGATGTCATCCGCGAATCTTAGGTTCGTGAGCCGATATCCGTTTATATTGATTTCATATCTTTTCTTCCACTGTAGTTTACGGAATATGTCTTCCAGGAGGCTAGTAAATAGCTTTGGTGAGATGGGATCCCCTTGTCGGACTCCTCTTTCTATTCTGAATGTTTGTTCTTCTCGTTCTGTCATCACGGTGGCGTGCGAGTCTCCGTAGAGCTTAGTTAGGATGTTGATATATTTGTGCTCGACTCCCTGGTTGCTCAGCGCCTGTAATACACAGGAGTGTTCTACCGAGTCAAATACTTTCTTGAAATCTATAAATGCGAGATAGAGGGGAATATTGAATTCGTCCGTTTTTTCTATGACCTGGTTGATTGTCTGTAGATGATCCACCGTGCTGTAACCTGAGCGAAATCCTGCTTGGACTGGAGCTTGGTTGTCATCCAATATTTTCGTGAGTCTCCTTGTGATTATCTTAGAGAACAGCTTGTAGATATTTGACATCAGGCTGATTGGACGGTAGTTGTTCAGGTCGTCCTTGGCACCTTTTTTGTGAAGTAGAATAATTTTGCTTGTCTTCCATTGGTGGGGTACTGTCTCCGATTTGAGTATTTCGTTGAAGACTGCGGTAAGCGGTGTTAGGAAGGAGTCTTGACCGAGTTTCAGGTGTTCGTTGTGGATGTTGTCTTCTCCGGGCGCTTTTCCGAATTTGAGTTCCCCTATCGCTGTCCTGACCTCGCTTTGAAGTATTGGTGGAACCTCGTTGTCGTCTACGTTGTTCATCTGAATACTGTCGCTTGGGTTCGCTTCCTGTTTGGAGCTGGTGTATAGTGATCTGTAGTAGTTTGTGGCTGCCGTCACAATGTCTTCTCTTTCTGTTAGACGGTTGCCTCTGGGTCCCCGTGCTCCCAAGAGCCATTGCTTCCCACTTCCTCTCTGTTTTCTTGCTTTTCTTGTTGATTTGGATGATTCCAGTATTGCTCTTACTGCCTCTGTGTTGTGTTGACGTACGTCCCTTCTGATCGCCCTTTTTGTTTGCCTATCAATCTCTACGTACTGGTTTTATTGTCCTCGTTTTCATCCCTGCTTGGATATAATCTCTTCCTTTGTTCAATTAATGCAATTGTTAACGGGCTGAGCTTGGAACTGTTTTCCCTAGTTCCATTTGTTCTCCTGGCTGTGATTGATGCTTGGGTAAGGGCCGCTTCGATGGAGTTGTATAGATCCTGTGGGTCGCGCTGGGAGGATAGGTCCACTTCTTGTAGTCGTTCCTGTAGTGCAAGGCCGAAATTGTGCCTATCTAGGCTGTCAATGGTGCTCGCTATTGTATCCCCAAAATGTCTTCTGTTTCTCTTTATATTCACTGTGGCGCGTACCATTCTGTGATCCGTCGAGAATTTTAGGTTTGGTACGACTTGTATGTCCCTCGTACCTGCTAGGCTGTCGGTTAGTATGTGCTCCAGTTCGTTTTTTTGTCGTACCATTGGGGTGTCTCCAGGTCCACCTTGGTTCGCTACGGTTTCTGAAGAACGTGTTTAGTATCACCATTCTCTGTTCTATGGCGAATTGTACAAGTCACTCTCTTCTTTCGTTCCTTGTCCCGTAGCTGTACGGCCCAACTGGGTCCTCTTGTGCGTGGAGTTTGTTCCCTACTTTGCTGTTGAAGTCGCCTAATATGAAGTTCCTGTGTGATCTGTGTCTCTCAATTGTGTCTTCTAGCAGTTTGTAGAAGTCTTCGCTGTCGTCACTATGGTTCTCTGTGGGTGCATATATTTGTATCATAGTTACATCGCATGTCGCTGTCTTTATCTTTAGAACTATTATTCTCTCTGAAACCCCTATGATTTCCTTCACCATGGGTTTGACGAGTTTCTTTATCAGGAATCCCACTCCTTTCTGTCCTTTGGTCTGCCCGATGTAGCAGAAGAGGTCGCCGTTATTCTTTTCGATTATAGTTTCCCCCATTCTTCTGATCTCGCAGAGGCCCAGGATGTCGCAGTTAATGTTTTTTAGAGCATAGTTTAGCTCCTCTTCTCTTTCTTCTGTCCTGAGTGTGTTCACGTTTAGTGTGGCTATTCTGAATTCTTGTCTGGTGGTACGTTGGTGTGGTGTCTGGGCTGGTGTGTTGTGAGATTCCGTTGGCGCTCTTGGTGGTTCTAAGTTTTTGTTTGTTGCATAGTGCTTGTTCCTGGGATGTTGATTTGTTGTTGTGGCCGCTGCGCTTTTTATGGTTGGGGCAGGTTCCGTGGTTGCGGCGGGTTTTTCTCCTGGGGCAGCTCGTTCCAACGTATCCATTTATCATTTACCAGTATTTTCTGATATCCCACCTTCACGTTGCCTTTGTTTCTCTCTTCGGTAGCTAGATTACGTAGTTGGGTTTGTATACACCTTTCCTGGGGTGTCATGTCATCATCGATGAAGCATTCCTCCCCCGCTAATCTGTGTTTGTTCTTCATTATAGTCATTTTGTCTTCCATGCTGGCGAGTTCAACCCTGGCTAGTCCTCTGTCGGAGTAGTCTTTGCAGATGTACATAACTTTGTTGTATGGTTTGTTGAATTCTACTTTTGCCAGTATTTCATTTACTTTATTGGTCATTTCATCATGGTTGTCTGGTTGTATCTCTTTGTTTTTGATGATTATGTTTTGTCTTCTTTCTCTCCTCTGCCTCCTCTCTTCCGCTTCCTCTAGTGCCCTTAATTTTTTCTCTATATGTGTGGTTCTGTCATCCATGGTGTTATCTAAGTTGCGTACTCTGGTTTCCAGGTCCCACCACTTTGTTGGTAACAGGTTACGAGTTTCCCTAGCGCCACTACAAAAACGTGACTAGGACAGAACTGACCAGAGCACTGGACTCTCCACCTCTCATTAACATCTGCGAGGCATGGTGCTAACTTCACTTCATTCATCTCATTCACAATTCAACTGTCAACGTGTACATATTCATAAAATCATTCACAGGGGAAAATACACAACGGTTAGATGAGAGGGCAAACGGCTTATAGCTGGGTACCTCGATCTAAAGTTAGCGAATTGCATGTCGAGGAACCAATGGAGGCATGGGATGCTTACCCTGCCTGCCATTCTAAACATCATCATTCTTTCTTCGTCCCCTTTCATTCATTCATTCATTGGTTTCCAGGTTGTTGCACTTTTCTTCTATTCTCTTGTCAAAACCTTTTATTTCCTCTCTCAAGTCTGCTATGCCTTTCCTTGTTTCCGCCTTAAAGTCCGTATTTTGTTTCTTTAGGTCTTTTAGTTCGGCTAGGATGTTACTGAACATGGCTTGTATGGTCTGATTCGTGTCGGTGTCTTCTTCACTGCCGCTGTGTGATAATTGATATCCCTTAAATATTTCGTGTATATCGGGCTCCAAGAATTCCACACATTCATGTAGACAAGGAGTCAATTTACTGGGACTCAATGTCTAGTGTGACCAGGGATGAAACTGGATCATTCTTTTTGAAGAAACAGTTACTGGCCTTGAATCATGCTTCATACATCCATTTTACATGCAATTTCAATTCAGGAATCCGCCCCTGAGCACGAGTTCTACTCTTTCAGGGACGAGCTGAAGTTTTTTCTGTATATATTATATTTTATGTTACAATTATTAGCAAAATAATAAATAAATAAATAAATTCCTGCACTCTATTAGAATAAGCGATTTTATTTTCAACAAGATGACGCACCACCACACTATCAGCAAGACCAAACCAGGTCAATAGATAAGACGAAGAGTTGGTGTTGAGTACCCCCCACACTCACCCGATTTAACTCCACTCAACTTTCATTTGTGAGGGACCCTAAAGGATGTGATGTATCACAGAAAACCAGCTATATTAGTGGAGAAGAAATTGAAGTGACTTGTGTAATCATCACAATGGACACATTAACCATACCAAGACTGTCAATAAATGGATCGTTTATTAAGTATAGCGACAATGTAAAAGATCTTGGATTATTAATGGACAGAGATCTAAACTGGAATAGTCAAGTAACTCACATCTGCAAGAAAATATTTTCATTGCTCCACTTTCTAAATCACTTACGAAACTGTATGCCTCTTTCCACAAAAAGAAATATTATTCAATCGCTAGTGATGTCCCATTTTGATTACTGCGATTCTCTCTTGACAAATATAACTGTCAATTTAGTTGAAAGACTACAACGTGTTCATAATGTGTGTATCCACTTCATCTGCAATACTCGTAAACTTGACCATTTAACGCCATCTTTTGAACTTCTTTCTTGAGTCCGCCTAAAGGAACGTAGAATAGAACATTCTTTATCTTTTCTGTTTACAATAACTTATTATTCACTTCTACTCCAAAATGCCTGAGAACTCGCTTTGAATATCTACCAACGTTACGGAATCAACATCAGGCCTTATTATCCATTCCTCGTCACCGCACCTCTTTCTATTCATCCTCTTTCAAAGTGTCAGTTTGTCGCCTATGAAACTTCTTACCTCGTCATGTCAGGGATTGCCGAACGGTTAATCAATTTAAATTAAGAATTACATACTTTTACATGAAATTGATTTTTGAGTGTTAGCCGATTTTTATAGGTGATTCTGTATGTATATAAATTGTCATTTAGGCCTATCATAAAGTAAAATTAGGATATTAATTGTAAATAACTTAATTATGTATCATGTTCAGTTAATATTTCACTATAGCCCATTTAAGCTTGTTAATGTGCATGAAAATTATATTTATATTTAAGTATGCTTACTTATTTACTTACTTACTTACTTCCTTACTTACTTACTGGCTTTTAAGGAACCCGGAGGTTCATTGCCGCCCTCACATAAGCCCGCCATTGGTCCCTATCTAGAGCAAGATTAATCCATTCTCTATCATAATATCCCACCTCCCTCAAATCCATTTTAATATTATCTTCCCATCTACGTCTTGGCCTCCCTAAAGGTCTTTTTCCCTCCGACCTCCCAACTAACACACTATATGCATTTCTGGATTCTCCCATACGTGCTAAATGCCCTGCCCATCTCAAACGTCTGGGTTTAATGTTCCTAATTACGTCAGGTGAAGAATACAATGCGTGGAGTTCTGTGTTGTGTAACTTTCTCCATTCTCCTGTAACGTCATCCTTCTTAGCCCCAAATATTTTCCTAAGCACCTTATTCTCAAACACCCTTAACCTATGTTCCTCTCTCAAAGTGAGAGTCCAAGTTTCACAACCATAAAGAACAACCGGTAATATAACTGTTTTATAAATTTTAACTTTCAGATTTTTGACAGCAGACTGGATGATAAAAGCTTTTCAACCGAATAATAACAGGCATTTCCCATATTTATTCTGCGTTTAATTTCCTCCCCAGTATCATTTATATTTGTTACTGTTGCTCCAAGATATTTGAACTTCTCTACCTCTTCAAAAGATAAATTTCCAATTCTTATATTTCCATTTCGTACAATATTCTGGTCACGAGATATAATCATATACTTTGTCTTTTCGGGATTTACTTCCAAACCAATCTCTTTACTTGCTTCCAGTAAAATTCCCGTATTTTTCCTAATCGTTTGTGGACTTTCTCCTAACATATTCACGTCATCCGCACAGACAAGCAGCTGATGTAACCCGTTCAATTCCAAACCCTCCGTGTTATCCTGGACTTCCCTAATGGCATTACTCTAGAGCAAAGTTAAAAGGTAAAGGTGATAGTGCATCTCCTTGCTTTAGCCCACAGTGAATTTGGAAAACACATCTGACAGAATCTGACCTATACGAACTCTGCTGTACGTTTCACTGAGATACATTTTAAGTATGACTTTCCTATTTTTGTCATTATTTCATTATGTATTTTACTTCTGGTAGTGTGGAAGAGAAGGCCTCATGGCCTTAACTGTATCAGAATGAATGAATGAATGAATGAATGAATAAATAAATAAATAAATAAATAAATAAATGTTGCACATGGAGTAGTTTATCGAACCCAGAAGTATCTGGATGCTAATGGATAACACTTGAAGTACTTACTATAATAGTATTCGTTAAACATGTCTCACAAAAATCCCTTTATATGTGTTCCAATTTAGTAACAAAGTTTTTATAGGTAATTGTTATTTTGTGAAATCAAATTCTTGTGTGCGCCGTAAGAACCTTATAGTGGGAGTAAGCGAGCTAGTTACCAGCAAATGGAAGTGCAGCGAGGGAGGGAAGCTTCCCAGTCCTCTTTTTCTTTTTCCTTACGCGCTGGTAGGTTTCTCGAAATACCGAATGGCCTATACTTACGTCAGATATTTTTCGCCTAGAAGTATGAATACCAGAGTGCTGCATTGGAGTTAAATCGCTCGCTTGAACTCGGTCGTGTGTCGCAACCTCGAGTGAGATACGATGGGTCGTGATACGCTCGTAATAAATAGAAGCACAGTACAAGGTCATCTCACCGACATGTCTTATCTTGTATGGAAGGCGACAGATAAGACATACATATGTTTTGCTCACACTGTAAAAATAAGGCTTTATTTTCTGCGTTTATGACAAACGTTTAATGGAACAGTGAATGGAATGTACCAAAACAGGAACATGAAGTTATAAATAAAATAGTATGAAAAACTTCGATATACAGTTATTATTTCTAATTAATAACTATTCAATATTTGATTTACCACATATATAATATGATAGGTCCATATTTAGTGTTCCGCTTATATACTACGACAATGTACTACCTGTTCCACTTCACGTTACCTCTCGGAGTGATGTCGCTACCGTCTCTGTTTACATCAGAACTACGGTGACTGTGGGCAGCAAGCGGAGTTGCGAGGGTAGGAAACATGGTACAGTACTGTCATTGCAAGTTATCTTGAACCTTACATCCCCTAAGTCTGTCTTTGGAACTGCTCGGTACGGCGTGTACTCATCAACGTAACGGCACGACAAGGATGCCCCTCCCTCGGGTAACGTGACTCATTTCAGAAAACGTTGGTTCTTTTACCTTACGGCTCTCTACTGTAAAAGAACTTGGTTCAATACAGACATCATCTTCTCTCGATACTCCGGTTTTGAGAGGAGAACATAGTTTCGTAGCAAGCTTTAATTAACCTGTAATGAGTAAGTATTTAAATATAATCGTGTGTACACTCCTCTCTCATCCGGGCTGGGGACCGGCAATGGAGGAGTTACTACAGCTACTTCTGTACATTATATAGGCCTGCATGACTTACACCTTCAGCTGATATGTACATATTCTTATAACAATATTTTACAGGCTTATTATTTGAATTTACATTAATTTACAATTATACACAATCCATATGCCTATCATTGCTGCCATCATCGCTTGTTCCAAAATTAATTATTTCGTCAATGGCATCATCCATTCGGAATTATCTTCTTAATCGTAGACTATGTACTACTTTCTGAACACGATAGAATTCTTCGATTGTATCCCGAATAACATGTTGATCGATGTCGTCCACTTCAACTTTACACAAGTCCTAATTCTGGAATGAAATAATATGTTTAGTAGAACTATAAGAAAATAATAACTTACAATAGTAATTCATTATGTCGTTCACAGTACACACACTATTGTACATAACTATTATCGCAATAATTTCTATCCATTACATAACTATTCTTTCCCGAGTAGTGTGAGGTTCATTCGGTTGTAATTCAATATATTCTTAATTCTCTTCACGGAACTAATACTTTTGCCAGAGTATTTAGCCGCTCTCTCATATTCCTTAGCAAGAGGTTCCAGCAAATATTTGTTTAATTTTTCCTCCTCGCAACGCTTAATTTTATTATATTTGCGATAATTTCTCTTTCTCGGCTATGGATAACAGCGTTACTTTTTCTCCGCGGTGGTGTGATTTCACCATAATTACTACCCTGTGGTTGCTGCTCCATGGTAACACTACTGGTACGCAGTGAAGGAAATAGCTCTATGTTTCTTGACAAGAGATTATGCTGCGGAGCATGCGCAAACAACTCAGTTGGCTCCACCCGCGTTACGCGCTTCCTTCCCTCTGCCCCTCTGTCTCCGCTCAGAAGGTTCAAGATAACTTGCATTAACAATACGTGTTGCAATGTTATAGACAGTACGTAGGTTCTCGCAAACCATGCAGCAGTAGGATGAAAGCGATCATAGTATAACAGGATTCCTTGACGTTTGTAGTACCTGACAATGAACAGTATTGTATTAGGTTAATATTATACAGTTAATAATTATAATAGTTCATAAATTATTTAGGTTCGGCCTATATAAGGTACTGTATTATAAATTACAATATTGTTTTTGTGTCTATGGTATATGGTAACATTTAAAAAGAAACTTACCTTATTATTGATAATGCTGTAAAAACGCTTCCATCATTTATTCTGCTTCGCCTGCCGTGTCTGTTGAACTCCCTGCTGTACCAGTGGTACTGCCACCTTCAGATTCATTGCATGAGGCCTCACAGTTATTATCGTCTCCTTCATTATCGCTTGTGCTCAGACCTACATTAATTATATTTTGCTCAATTTCTTGTTCCATTAAAGGATCACGTCGCCAATAATCCTCCTCAACCGTTTTGACTTTATCGCACGTATTTTGCCAGTCCTAAACATCGATATTGTGAATGCACTCGCTAGTTAATCGTTTAAGTTTCGTTAGGGAACACGGTTTGACATTTTTTCTGCTATTTTGTGTTTCATCACATTCCATTTTCATTCAATACACAGCATATTAAAAGATATTGCAACTAAATGAATCACTAATGCAGTATTAAAATGCTTCAGTGGAGTATAAATACGTATCGTTCCATTCAGTGCACAGTATATTCAATGATAATACAACTAAGTAATTCACTAATGCAGTATTAAAATGCTTCAACGGATTGTAGACACGTCCCTCACGCTGCTCTAGTCTAGACTGATAGACTAATATTCTCTCGCGACTGTACAGTGTATGACGTAACGGATGGTTCACGAAGACGCCGCGGGTATCGTGAGCTGAAACGGGTTGTAGAAACGTTTTACAAAATATTATTGATATAGCAGTAGATTAATAACAATATTAGTACAAAGATAAGGTCACAGAAAATATAATAAAACGAATAATCATGCTGCACAACTGTTGGAGACGCAAAGATTGATACACTAATTATTAGAGATTATTGTTATTATTATTATTATTATTATTATTATTATTATTATTATTATTATTATTATTATCTGCTGTCGAAAAATCTGAAAGTTGGAATTTATAAAACAGTTATATTACTAGTTGTTCTGTATGATTGTGAAACTTGGACTCTCACTTTGAGAGAGGAACAGATATTAAGGGTGTTTGAGGATAAGATGCTTAGGAAAATATTTGGGTCTAAGAGGGATGAAGTTACAGGAGAATGGAGAAAGTTACACAACACAGAACTGCACGCATTGTATTCTTCACCTGACATAATTATGAACATTAAATCCAGACGTTTGACATGGGCAGGGCATATAGCACGTAAGGGCGAATCCAAAAATGCATATAGAGTGTTAGTGAGGGAAAAAGACCTTTAGGGAGGCCGAGACGTAGATGGGAAGATAATATTAAAATGGATTTGAGGGAGGTGGGATATGAAGATAGAGAATGGATTAATCTTGCTCAGGATAGGGACCAATGGTGGGCTTATGTGAGGGGGGCAATGAACCTCCGGGTTCCTTAAAAGCCAGTAAGTAAGTAAGTAAATAAGTATTATTATTATTATTATTATTATTATTATTACTAGAAAACTTGATACAGTTCTTGCATTATCGTGATTGTGTTCTCCGTTTATAATAATTACATTTACATCCAATAACATCCATCAGATGTGGCAAAAACAAAATGACTCGTGTGTGGGAAAAAAATATTACCTACAACATTCATATTACATTTTAAAGGAAGTTTTGTAGTTGTACTACGGAGACGTTAGTTAAACACTGCAACGTTTTGAAATGATAAACATCTATAATGTTACTACACAGTTCATCACTGTAACAAGAACGAATGTCTAACGCTCGGCTTATACCGTTCGCGGATTTATCGCTCGTGACAATTTTACCCATCATGCATGTGCGCTACCTATCGGATTATACAATGAACTACTTGGCGCTCGACGAAAACGTCCGATGCAGACCTCTGATGTATACATTTTTTGGACCCTCTGTACATCTCTAACACATACCTAATGCTTTAACACTGTTTTAGAAGTGAAATAAAGTAATTACTAAGTTAAAATTGGCTACCATGTGCAAAGAATTTGAAGTAACTAATGTTGTGTTTCACGGTCCATCTACTGCGTTATGGACACTAAGTGAAGCCTCGACGATTTCAAGCCCTCAGTTCCGCACCAATGTACTGTTGAGACGCTTCTCTGTGTCGGTCGGGAGATAGAATCTAATACAAATGGTCATCACTGGGTTCCTCTCCACTCTACAGAGCTTCCTGTCTAGACGTCTCCCATCGCATTCAGCGTTAGATACTCCATCTGTTACTCCTTTTCGTACATTGGCCTAGTTTTTGCTCCTATTCAAGTCATCTACGGTCCCATCTTCCTTCCCTTCTGCCAACACTACTCGAAAACAGCCTGTGGGTAGCGAAAAAATCAATGTAACAGTTCACTTTCGTTACATTTGCCGGGAACCCCATAAGTCAAGTCGAGATATTTCCGCAGGATTTCTGCAGTTGTCAGACAGCATACAAAAGCAAGTGTAATGCAGCAATTCTAAGTCGTAAAGATGTTTTCCAACCTCCCATTTGCCAAATAGTAAGTATGGACACAGACCACGTTCCCAGCATTTCCTCTCGAACTTCCCTTCTTTGCCATACGTTCGCTTTTTAATGGCGTTTATTCTATGTAGTATCCGTGAAGTGGTGCTGTTGTACGGACTTTCAGCTCTATAGTGCTACATTACTACAAAAAATTTAATAAAACAGATTGTTTGTGTAATGGAAATGTGACGGGACAAAGCTACTCAATTAACACAGGCGTTCAATACAGAGTTTCAACAATTGAGTTACTGAAGCTCACCATTAGCACGGCTACACAAATAGTCTCTTCTGCGACTCAAGTGGTAACGATTCAGGCTACAAAACCGATTGAACCTGAAGTCGATCTCTAAATTGAAAACAGTTATTCCTACGCTTCCCATGAAAACTAGTGGGTCTGTGAGCCTTTAAATTTAAATGAATCGCACTTTTTAAAAAGGAACTAAGTCAAAATTTGCAACTTTTCAGGAGAGCATAAAAACATTTTTTCATGCACATATAGCAGAATAAAATATTTAAGATTTTCATTATATAAGGTAACATGGGATTGAATTTAATGATAACAGACTTTTGAAGAACATTTTGTGCTACAATGGTATACATGTATTTCTAAATTTGAGACATAGTTCCTTTCTTCACTGGAAATGATTTTTGAAAGAACAAAATAAATAGACTCAGTTGACAATATTTGTTCAACACAGATCTACATGTATTTTGATTAAATTGACATATTAGAAGTATTAAGTTAATATTATGAATCAAAAAATTAATTCAAAGTGGACGTGTTTCGTAAAGAAGTTAACACATGTGAAATGACTAGTGGGTCTCATTCATGATGCGCCATGACCGGTGGTAGTAGAGTATGAAAATATTTCTTCGTAAAATACTTTAGCATTTTCATCACTGACATACTTCATTAGTTTCTTAAGCTCTTCAATCTTTTGGGCATTGATGGGAACTTTTCCTTCTGGATATGCCTTTGTTAGTTCTAGTGTCAAACTTCGTAAATTCCCGTTCCCAAGGTGAAACTTATTGCTTACATAACTCTTGATGTATAAACGAGCTTCTACAACGACAGGACTGTCAGCGCTGTATAGTGCTGCTCATCAGAGTGACTACAACCGCGGAGGAATCGGAGATTACGAATAAAGATCTCCACCGGTGAACTTCGGTACTACTGTAGGAAGAACAGGGGATATATGGAGGAATGCGGGGTTTCGGAGCGAAGCGACAGTTAGCTCAAGGACGACCGACGCGTATAGACTGGCGGTAGTTGTGAGTTGAATAAAATGGCACCAAATCGGATATCCGTCGCATGGAAATTTTTTAATTAAGTTGAAGGTAATAATAAAGTCGTACGCTGTAAACTTTGTGTGCGAATTTACTCTAAGGGTGGTGCAACTTCGAATTTGTTAGACCATTTGAAGCGATCGCACAAAAACAACTATGCAAAACATTTGATACGATTTCTTTTAAAATTGTTTTAGTGCTATTGTTCCGAAAGGCCGACAGTATAGAAGAAAAGTCTTGAAATTTCTCTAAAACGTAACTTTCGAGGCAATAAAAAACATACGAAATATTTAAAAGACAACTTGAGTTATATTTTACTGTTTAGATTAAAATATTGAGTTTCTGAATGAAGCTAAAGAAACGTGTGGTAATAATATAATTACAATTATCCTTAAGTTGACATCCGCTTATATTTATATTACGGGGAAAGAGTGGCGCGTTTTAGAAGAGGCAGTTCAAATACTGACATCCTTTACACAATCACAGTCCTGTCCGGTGAAGAATCCGAATAAATTATTTTGGACAGTAAACTTTAACCCATTGATGGCACACGTTTCTTTTGTTCCATTCTGAAACTCCCTTAATATATTTTGCGTTAAACTAAACCGATTAGAATAATAATTGACAAAAACTGTTTGCAAATAAACGAGTGTATCCAAGAGAACTACAGTAACTACAAATGCTTACCTTAGCTACTGAAAAGCTTGACTTCTACGTTAATTTTGCAGTTAGATTTAATGTTATTAATTTGATCAATGACATAAAACTAATACGCCTTTCCACATATACTATGAATTTCAAAACTAGAAAAAAATCTGTCAGCTAACGCAGCACCTCAAGCAAAACAAGAAAAAAAGAGCCGAAGAAAGAGGGAGAGATAAACATAAAAGAGAGAATAAACAACAAATTACAACTTATTTTAAAAGGTACGCGAACGTCAGCGCTCTCGAATCACTACCTGAACCCATTAAAGGAATGCTCAGCGGAAAGTGTATGTCTGCGCCACAGCACATATACAATCTGCGCCGCATCAATCGGAGGTAACCGGAGGACTCCGAATGAAAGCGCGCAAACAACTGCTCCGGAGAAAAACCTAATCATAAGCAGCACTAGCGCTGTATGTGAATTCCTTATATATAGAGGGTGTGAAATGAATCTTTCTCTCACGAGGATTCTTTGAAGTTTCTTCCAATATGATATTCTTTTTGAAAAATTTAAGCCACCACATATCAAAGTTACTGATCAGTTTTTTTTAGAGTCCACAAGTTTAACTATTGTATTTTGCTTGCTTTATACGATTATTTCTATATATTATTTTATTGTATACATCTTATCAGCCCTTGTCATTGCTTTTCTAAAAACCCAAAAATCCCTATCACAAGGGAGAAAGGAGTGGCCTCGCTCAGGGCAGTTCTTCCTGAACTATTCAGATATTCATTTGCTGAAACTCTTGCTCGCTTTATACTGTAATTTTAGCCTATGCTGATAATGTTCATCATGTCTTTGTCTTTTAGGGGTCATTTTAGTGAAATACTGGCTCATGCATTGACGCACACAACTTTATCTGTTATGAAAATACTTTAAGAATAAAATAATGATTGTATAAGCAACTTATTACTTTATTATTACCTATACATTCATTGTTGTCAGTATAAACATATGTTTCGTAAGCAAGTCTAACACTATACCAAAAATTAACGTTCCAGAACAGAGTTACAAACGATATATTGCCATGTTTTCGATATCCAAACGATGAAGAAACGCGCTAACATCTGACTTACAAGGGAAGGGTTTGGGCTCGAACAGGAATTTCGTATCCAAAATTTGTATACAGGCCCATCTTTACATCTCTGCAAAGCTCTCGAAAGCATTCGTTTGTGTAATGTGTGGTTTGTCTGTTAGAGCACTGCGCAAGTTGAGGGGTGGGGAGAGCACTGCACAAATTAAGGAGACGGGACAACTTACCCGTAAGCCTAGACTAGCCTAAAAGCTAGTGCTACTGCTTAAATGGGCTTTAGAGATTTTACAACATTTTTTTCCAACGTTCTATCCGAAAATATTGCAGCTAATAAAAAATATGCACTGTTGTGTGAGTCATTGAATGCGCACAAGGTGACGACCTTAATAAATGAATCATTCCAAGGCTAGGACATGGAATGTATGATCATTCCACCTAAAAAAAACTAAATATATCCAGCTTCTGGATATCTATTTCCTTAGACAATACAAAATATATGCTCGGAGGATAACAGATTACATAAGGACTCTTGCTGAGAATCCAGAACTTAACTTGGGAAATCGAGTGTTTACAATGAAAATGCACTCTGTTATTCATAACCAGTTGTCTGCTCCAGTGTACCGCCCTATGCTTCAGTATTCCTGGCAGTCAGCTGGTTACGTGAATCCTGAACAAGTCTCGGACTTCAAAAATGTAATTCAGGTGGCATTTGATTTTTAAGCACTGGAGTGTGGTTCAGAAGATTGTTCAGGTGTTGCTTCTGCGTGTTGTGCTTATTGCTCTGCTCCATGCTGTTTCATGCATTTTATAGAGAATCCTCATGCACATTTTTAAAGAAGTGTATTGACCAATACCAACCAAACGGAGAGTTACACAAATGAATGCTTTTACGGTCTTCATCACCATTGTGAGGTAAGTCTCTGTACAAATTTTTAACCAAAAATTCCTGTTCGAGCCGAAACCCTTCTCTTGTTAGTTCTTTTCTTTATCGTAGTATAAACATCACGCTGATGTTAAAGACACATGGAAAGGTCTGACTAAATTCCTTTCATCGCCAATCAGTGTGTCTTGGAAGTAGTAATCATTTGGCGAATAAAAACAAAAATGGCAAATTTTGACTTGGTTCCTTTCTAAAAAGTGCCATTCAAATGTATGACACGGGACCCTGACAGCACTTCACTTTTGAAGTAAATTTCGATAAAAATTGTATTACTGTTAAAAAAAATCCATTGTGCTCAAGCCACAAAATGCAGCGAAAGCTTAAAACCTGACCAATAACTAGAGCTGAAAAGATTGTGAGAGAGTGTTGGAGAACTCTAGAAGTTTTTGCCAAGAAGTTACACGTTTCATCGGTCCACTGAATAGCGTGGTTTCTGTAGTGAGAACTTTCTTAACGGAGGTCCATTGTGGCTCTTTAGGGATGGAAGAGATGCCCCAACTCGTTGGAAACGTTCTACCCACGTCTCCTGAATTTTCAATGATATCATGAGATAGCAGCATATGCAGAGAACTGCTTGCTGTTCCCTTCCCTTTAACAGCTCTATTTCGAATAAGGAAATCAAATGAGTGAGATGATTCTGCTCCTATTATAAAGTCACTTTTGTATTAATCATTATTACTATAAAAATTAACAAATTAAATGCTTATCTCAAGTATAAAAAACGGAAAAAGTGGCAGTATACAAGAGACCTCTGCAATGCAAAACTAAATAGGCAAGAAATAAATTTAACAACTTATAACTTCAAGTGTCTAGAAATGTAAATAAAATAATTACTCTTAAGGAATGCTTAGAATTATAAGTTGGAAATTAGTTTAGTAAAGTTTCAAGAATACTGGGCTGTTTAATCCTCTTGCTACATTGACGATTTTTCAATATTATTTTTATGTTTCTTCATATTTCTTTTTGAAATTCCATGTATTTGTCCGTTATATGTCTACTAACAATTTCAATTAACGATAACATAAGTAATTACTCTAATTTAATATTAAGTCACATTATTTATGTGAGATGTTCTTGTTACCCCCCTTGGTAGTCTGCGTTAAGACATTTCCAGGATAAAAATTCAATCTGTAGCTTAATTTTCTTCATGCCTATGTTTGTCTGCCTCCAAATTATTTTATTTTGTATCGTTTATAACAATGTTTATATTGTACTTAAGCTAGTACAATAGAAATTCAAGAAGATATGATTGTGAACTAGTAATAATAAATATGAACAAATATACTCATATTAACTTTGATAATCTAGAACAAGAAAATATTTTAAGTTAATTTTCGCTTCATATGAGGAGATTCCTTATCGTTTATACTATTCAATTTATAATGCTGTGCATATTATTTCAAAGAAAACTGCTTACGGAATTCAGCAGGCTTGGCAATTATACGTGAAAATTAACACAAGCAAATTAGCCTCAATGTAATATATATATATATATATATATATATATATATATATATATATAATTTGAACTGGTAATGGAAATTAAGGGAAAACGGCTGAACGGATTTTAATAAATGACCCCTCATTTTGAAGCTTGGAACCCAAAGTTCTTCGGAAAAATAGTAGTTTTCAGTGAAATGTCAATTTTCCTACATCTTTTTCCTTTTTTCCAAACCCCATCTTTCGTAAGTTTCGAGAACTAATTAATTGCATTCACGGCCGACTTGATGTTCGCTTCCTTAAGCGAAGCGAGCATCAAGTCGGCCGTGTTGCATTTCAGAATAAAACAAAACACACACTACAATAAACAATAGGCTATTACACGAAGGCCATGACTTACAGGATTGCTGACAGAGTTCAGACGGCTCAGATTCTTTCCCATCATAATGCCAACATGTCGATCTTCATTTGTGCAATTTTTTGATAACGTATAAACATAATTTACAGGTCTGATTCTCTGGTCTGTAGTTTTCCGAGTACAGCTGTGTAATGGATATTAAGAACTACAAAACTTAAGAATGTTTGATGACATTATTACCATTAAACATGAAATATTATTATATTTAATGCAACACAAATGCTGTACTGATATATGAAAGTGAAACCTTTTGGAGCTTTATGTAAATAGACGCAGAGAAAGAATATTTTATATTAGATCTTCATTTCTATAATTTACTGAGTAACGGCTATAGGCCTATATAAACTTGTGTTACTGAAAACTATAAATCTTATGTAAGGTAACAATATTGTTATTAAAAATGAAATACTTTTATAATTATTAATCAAGTGGTGTGGGTCCTTTTCATATATGTAATGGCAGTGTGATATAGATATTTATATGTCTGATTTTCTAACTTTCCTTGGTAGTAATTGAGTCATGCTTCCTATTTTAGCTGTGTCTTTAAACTACATCAAAATTAATTTCATATTTCTTTGGTTTAATTGATTAGATTTGTGATCGCTGACAAGCATATTTTGTTGTAGGGAAAATAGCATGCCATTTCACTTCTTGCTACCGTGATCAGTAAGTTTATTTCCCGCAACCAGCAACAAATGAAACACTGAAACTGCTAACGTTTTACGATGGACAATTTTATTTAGGGCGCATATAAGATTCTACAACTCTGACATATCATTCGCCTCATTTTCCGCATCTCAGCAATAAATTCCTAACAACAGCCTATATTACAGAAAATATACGAAATAACATTCATTGTTACACAAATTAATTCGGCAGTATTTGATAGATCAGTATTGTCTGTAAGAAGCGCAAAAAATTACAATTCATAATAAAAGACCTAAAGGTATTACTTATTGATAAAATAAGAGGCCTACAAGATTTTGTAGTCTCTTCATCACCTCAGCAAGATCTCTTAGTGGGAAGAAGTGATTCTGCCCTCTACATTTAAGGGTAGTTCACAAAACATGCAGCAGCTATACCAAGATGCTAAGTCTTTTGTTCAAAGTATGACAAACCTTACATTTTCTTAACTTTCACATACAATCCACAATGACTCGAAATAGCTACTGCATTACTCCCACATGAAAAACCCATTGATCATCCTGACATTGTTACTAGCGATTTCGCATTGATGAAACTCAAGAACTGAAGACGGATAGGTTCAAGGAAAAGTATTTGAAAAAAAAAAAAACTTTCATTCTGAGGGAGTATGATTCAGTATTATGGAAGCAAATAACTATCATAATGTCTGATATTCTTCATTGAAAATAAATCTGAACAATTTTCATTTGAACTTTTTATGGACTTAGTTTGCAGCAATTGCTGCACAAGCCACTAGTATTAATATAATTATAAACATTTCGAGGATGAGAACCTTGACTTTATTTTCTTGACCATGGTTGTCATAGTTTAGCAAAGAATATAATTATAAAAGCTTCAGCATAACGATGTACCGGTAGAAGTGATGACTTACAATTGAGAGGAAATCAAAGTATAAACGTGAGAGAAAGGGCAGTTGTCTGGAAAGATTTTCTTGAATACCGTGTTCACTAGAAATTTTACTTAAATAATTGAGATCAACTCTGCGAAAGAATAGTCAATCTTAGATCTGATATTATTGTGTACTATAGGAACAAAGCTATAAATCCGATAAGTTCAAAATTAGAGACTAGTGAATTAATTTAAGTACAATCATTACACCACAATATTGACGTATTTACAATGCTTAGAAGCAAGGATGGGACGATACCACTTTTTATTGATACTCGATATCCGATACCGATACCAAAATTTTGAAACCAATGCCCGATACTCGATACTCAGCTAAAAACATCTTTGTAAATTTTCGTGATGATACACAATGTATTGTACGCTGTTGAATAGTTAGACACAAACGAACTACATATCACAGTATTGACAGTAACACTATAACTAGTTACCAGATTTTTATGTAATTACATATTATATCCTTTCAACCTACCCGTATATAAATAAAAATCTTTGCTAATCTTGTAATTACCATGAATATATTAAAATTTGATACTACATATTTTTACATATTTACCCCATACTACATATTATGGCTTGGTATTACATAAATCTATATATTTAGGGGTTTTAATCATTTTTATTTCTTTAAAAGCAAAAAGAAAACTTCTGCTGGGGACGTTAACAATTTGAAATACTCAGATTTAAAAGCCTTCTCACCTACCCGAGAAAGGATATATTTCGGGACGAAACATTACATCTTAGTTCCAGGAAGTAAAAGAGACACTCATCTCATACCGCCCACTGTAAATATGAATGAACAAAAGGCAACCTTTCTCATACAACTACTCTGTATTGTAAAAATCAAGAAGGTAATAATCTCATACGCATGAGCGGACGACATAGTAGTAGTAGTAGGGTCTAAAGACCTTACAAAGTTACAAGAAACAATAAACATCCTGGTAAAATGGCGCAATAAAACAAATTTGATATAAATGTGGACAAGACAGAAATGATGATACTCAGAAACGGCGGACGAGCACCAGAAACAGTGGAAATTCTCATGAAGAACAGAAAATTAAAAATTGTACCAGACTACAAATATCTAGGCTTAACAATACAAACCAGCGCAGATATTGATATTAAATATTTTCATGATTTTACATATTTTAGTACATATTCAGCTTATTTTTCTTACATAAATATGTACATATTTCACACTTTGATATTACATAAAAATAACTATAACCTTCTAAAAGAAATCTCGAAACTGAGAGGGAAGGGTTAGGGATTGTTTAATATGGCACCTTTCTTGTAGTGAATTCTAATACTGTATTTTGAAAACATTAAGAGGAGCGCCCTTTTTTTTCATCTTCCAAGAACTGTTATTGTAGGTAGCTAGATATTACGTCTCTTCTCACACCATCGTTTTCACCCCCTCGCATCACTGTTTTTATTTTAAATTACAAGTATTGTAACTATTTCTACGAATCTATGGTTTATTCTTTTATATTTACGGCATTGTTTACATAGTTATTAATAACTTAAGCTGTTTTGACAAGTTGACAGCTATAAGCTGATAGGTCGGTACTTTCCCACACCACCAGTTTTTGTTATTCAGTATTCACTAATTGAAAAGACTGATAATAGGAAAAGGCTAGAGGCGACTATGCATTATAATGGGCAGAGAACAGATATATTTCTATTTTCCGGTCACTAATTGAGGAAACTGCGAGTGCCAGGTACAATGATTTTTGCCTTTTGGACAGAGGATCTTAACATGATCACTACTTCTGAAATTCTTGCATTTAAGATTGAATATTATTTGAAATTCAGAAACTGAAAGTATCAAAGAGGTATCGAGGACTTATCCCGATGTATTAGACGTTTATTTAATTGTTTACTTGGTTATTTAATGACGCTGTATCAACTACGAGGTTATTTAGCGTCGATGGAAGTGGTGATAGCGAGATGAGGGCGAGGATTAGTCATTGATTACCTAACATTTGCCTTACGGTTGGCGAAAACCTCGGAAAAAACCAGTCAAGTAATCAGCCCAAGCGGGAATCCAACTCGCGCCTGACCGCAACTCCTGATCAGAAGGCATGCGCCTTAACCGACTGAGCTACACCGGTGACATATCAGATGTGCTTCGATACTACTGAGTATCGTAGCTATCGAGGTACCGCGAGTATCGAGGTCCCATCCCTCGTTAGAAGTTACCTATTTTAAGGATGTTAATTTAATTTTCTAGTATTGTAATTCATTATATTTATGCAAAGTCAAGCTCCTAAAATTCAGTGTTAAGCAGTTTGCATTTGAAAGTAAATCCATGGCGCTACAGCACATGAAGGGCCAAGACCAACCAGCCGGCTACTGGTCTCACGTCCACATGCCGAAGCAGAGATGGACAATCATCCAACCAGAATGGAGGCATCGTGTGGTTAGCAAGATGATCCCCCCCCCCCAGTCGTTATAGCTGGTTTGCGAAACCGGATTTTCGCTACCTATCGTAGCTCCCCAAGTGCATCACGAAGCTGGGTGGGCACCGGTCCCATACATTGGCCGAAATTTCATTAGAAAATGTCTTCCCTCACGAGAACTCGAACCAGAGCACATTCCGTAACGCGAGTCCTAGGCAGGATGCCTTAGACCACGACGCCACGGCGCGGGACATGCATTTGAAAGAGTCTCAATTTTTATAGAGAATGAACCGTAAGTAATGTCATTAATTTCAGAGTGTTATTCTTTGAGATATTTCAAACCAAAAAGTTTCATGCGGTTTTGCCCATTTTTACTTCTTTGCCAGATAAAAATTGTTTTATGTGAAACATTGCATAGCGTGTTTCAGGAAAAGCGTTGATTGAATTCCGGGTATCCTCAGTCAATTTACAAGAGCAGTGTATCTATACTAATAATAAATCTGAAGCCAAAACTTTTCTGGTAATTTTCGATTTTCCAAAAATAATTGGTGTTAACATGTATAATTAACCATCCTGAAACCGAAAATCGCTTTTTTGAAATGTCTGTTTGTATGTCTGTCTGTCTGTCTGTCTGGATGTTTGTTACCTTTTCACGCGATAATGGCTGAACCGATTTGTATGAAAATTGGAATATAAATTAAGTTCGTTGTAACTTAGATTTTAGGCTATATGGCATTCAAAATGCTTTATTTAAAAGGGGGGTTATAAGGGGGCCTGAATTAAATAAATCGAAATATCTCGCTTATTGCTTTTCATGAAAAATGTTACATAACAAACGTTTCTTTAAAAATAATTTCTGATAAGATTTATTGTATAAAAAAAGTTTCATAGGACTGATATTTAATGAGATAAATGAGTTTTAAAATTACAGTAACAACGCCATCTAAGGCGCTGTACTGAAATAAAAACAAATGACTTCGTCTATAAGGGGCCCTGGGCAACAACAATCGAAAGCTATTAAACGTAGCCTAAGAGAATGTTTCTGTGTTTATATGAAGTAATATCGGAAGCTAATTAATTGTTTAATTATTATTTCACCATTGGAAAGTGTGGTTTCTCTAGATGGACATAATTCTACAATGTTATTACAGTAACTTCTGAAACATATAGCAAGTAATATAAAGTATACACATTAAAACTAAATGATATGTCAATCTTCATTAAACTATGGTTGCATGTAATAACAATTAAAAACATGTTAAAGGAATTGTCATTGCACCAAATGAGTGCTCTCTGGACCAAAATGACCGCATTTTAATTATTTAAATACAATTTAAATTAAGTAACATATTAAACGATTTACCCTTCTATCAAACACAAATGTTTCCTGGATCAAAAGTCCTATTTTAATTATGTTATTACTTTATATTTATTTCTAACAGATGCAGCGGAGCGCACGGGTACGGCTAGTTATTAGAATAAGTGATTGAAAAAAAATTAGCTTTAACCTTTAAATGTGCAGATATTTGAGCCGAACAAATGCAACCTTGTAAAATTTCTTTGCAGAACGAAAAGTTAGATTTGTTCGGATCAAATTTCTGCACAGTAGAGAATAAAACTAAAGCAGATATAAAGAACATAGAAATATCTTCCATGAAATTTCTCATTCTGCTTTCAGCGAACACATGTACAATAATCAACATTATTTTACAGACATTAACTCAGATATGGAAATTTTGCATATTAATAGGAAAGGAAAATTATTAAATATTTTGAAGTCTATCGAGACAAATTCATAAATTCTCACAATTTGAATGAAAAAGGAATTTACGAAAAAAAACATTCTCTTTGACCTTTATATCACTTCCGATTTGAATAGTAAAAGACTAACGTAGTATTAGTCAACCTAATTTCCTTCATCTCAGTTAGTTCCTTTAAGCCAAGCAAGAACACGGTTCGAACAACTGAACACATTGGTGAGTCATTCATCCGAGTTGTAATTTTGTCCATTCTTCTTTTATCTTTATTTAAATATGGTCTATGTTAATTTTTTATCAGAAAAATGTATATACATCATAAGATTTTAACTTTTCAATTCTTAAATGTCAATTCAATTTTTATACTTTTATCATTTTTAGTTATCACTTGCATATATAGAAGATATAACATATATTGCTTATTCAGATATAAATCACATTTTATATTTTTAACTTTTCTAGTCGATGAAAGACGCTTACAAAGTATCATAAATTAAGAAAATCCTTCTATTTTCCCATTTGTCATTTTTTAATTTTTTTAAATACAACTAATCAACTTATTAATTATAATTTTTTCGTTTTGCAGTCTTTGTAATTACTCACTGAAGATGGAGAAGCATCTCCGAAACATGTCTGACTAACATCTTCAATAAACTTATTGTACTTATTAGTGTTCGTACAACTGTAACATATCACCTTTAATGTATTTCACAAAATCAATGAACACTGTATTATTGACCTAACATGTGTGTTGTATCGTTAAATATATATATATATATATATATATATATATATATAAGCTGTTTCAATAAATTTATTATCATAATGCACTGCTATCTCAAATTTATTCATTTATTCATTTATTCATTTATTTATTTATTTATTTATTTATTTATTTATTTACTTATTTATTTATTTAAATCCACCACCAACAGAAGCAGGCTTCCAATTACAGGTGGCTTACACAGATACATACACAAAATACATAATAAGAAAAAAAACAAAACAAACAACACAAACGAAAGAAAGAAAATACATAACGGTAATAGATGCTAGAATTTAATATTGCAGTTAATATAGTGTCAAATGTCAATAGAATGATGCAAAATTATTTAAAAGCTAGAATAAAAACATTATAAGACACTTCTTCATAATTTAAATATGTAAGGAAATACAATTATTTTTAATATTGTATGAAATTTTTCAACTGTTTAAACTGAACTCTAATTGAAAATCACAGTTTAAAGACAGAGAGTTGTAAGTATTAAGTTACACATAACAAACAATGGAGAGATCTTGAAGAAAACAGTTCTAGGAATGGGAATAACAAAAGGTTGCCTATGACGTAATTATGTTTCTTTTTACATTGAACTGAAGGAATTTAAAAAAATCGCAGTTATTCAATATATCGTTAACAGTCTTATAGAGTAAAATTTGACTATTTATTAATCGTCGAGATGTTAAAGTTTTATAACTAAATTCAAAATGCAACTGATTATACGAAAGTTGCTTTTCATAAGACGACATGTGATGTTTTTTAAAATATAAATAACGTAAAAATCTTTTCTGTATCCTTTCTATTTGCATCTGATGGGACTGGAACTGAGCTGACCATATTACAGACGCATACTCTAGCTTACTCCTAGTTTTATATAGAGTATCTATAGAATTTATATTTTTAATTCTTTTGTATTTCTGATTATAAATCCTAATTTTTTATATGCATCAATTACCACTTGATTTAAGTGCATAAATTGACTGAGCAAATTGGGAATTCAATTAATGGCGTTCTCAAAACACGCTATGAAACATTTCACATAAAACAATTTTTATCTCGAAAAGGAAGCAAAAACGAACAAAACTGCATTAAACCATTTTGTTTGATATAGCCCATCTCAAAAAATAACCTACTGAAATTAATGACGTTACTTATGGTTCATTCTGTACTTTTAGACTTAATAACGACTGTTAATCTTTACATGAAACGAGTCAAAGTCAGGAAAGGAGAAGAAATGTGAGAAGGAGGTGAAATAGGGACACGAGTACGTCAAGGATGTCCTTTATCACCAATACTATTCAACATCTACTTGGAGGTTTAGTGAAGAACTGTTTTCAGAACATGGGAGGAGTGATAGTAGGACGCAGAAGAATAAAGTGCATAAGATTTGCTGACGATTTGACTTTGTTACCAGAAGAGGAGAAGATACTAAGGGATTTGCTATAGGACAGGGCTGGGCACCGGGAGCGAATCCAAACTCTGATCGGAGACGTTTAATATTCATCCGTCACATCAACGCTGTGCGGTATTCGGCGGGAAAGAAAGGGGTTGAAGAGAAGTCATATGGCTCCCCGTAAGAGAGTAGAATTCGCTCTTGGTGTCCAGCCCTACAACAGGAGCTAAATGACAGCTGTAAACAGTATGGGATGGAAATAAGTGCAAATAAGACGAAGACCATGGTCATAGGAAGAAAAATAAAAAAGATAAACTTGCGAATTCTAAGTGAGGCATTAGAGCAAATGCACATCTTCAAATACTTGGCATGTACTATAAGCAGTAACATGAACTGCTGCCAGGAAGTCAAAAGGAGAATAGCAAGGTTGTGACAGAAAAAAAGAATCTTCTGCGGACCTCTGGAAAAATAACTATTGTAGTGCTTTGTATGGAGTGTGGTATTGTACGAGGCAGAAAGGTGGACATTACGACGAAGTGAAAAGAAGCGAATGAAAGCATTTGAAATGTGGATTCGGAGAAGAATGGAAAGTGTGAAGTGAACAGAAGTATAAGAAATGAAGCTGAAGCTGTGCTGGAAAGAGTGGGTGAAGAAAGAATGATGCTGAAACTGATCAGGTAGAGGAAAAGGAATTGATTGGGTCACTGGCTGAGAAGAAACTCCTACTGAAGGATGCACTGGAAAGAATGGTGAACGGTAGAAGAGTTTCTGGCAGAAGAAGATAATATCACACTTAAATGCCATTATTATTATTATTATTATTATTATTATTATTATTATTATTATTATTATTATTATTATTATTATTATTGACCTGCAGAACGAAAAATGGATCAATATCTGAAATGGCGCTTTATAAGTACATCTGTTCTTCCCCACGACTTATGATCGTTTGAAATGCATAGTTTATAAAAAAAACTGAATTGTGATACGAATAGAACTCAGATTCTATTGGGATACAAGATATTTGGGAGTTATTTCCAAGGATTTAACATTAATCTCGAAAGTGATTATTTGTGTTTATGTAGAACTATGTCCAACCGATCGGACATCTCTTTGATTGTCGAGTGTTTGCATTACAAGAGTTTTACAAGTCACTTCAGTTAATGTAGGCTGAAACAGAATAGAAACTCACTACCAGTGATCGAAATCTTCAATTAAATCGTCTTCAGCAAATAATTAGAACCAACTCTTCGATGCTACTTACCCATTAGGGTTCTACGAGATGTTTATTTGGTCATTTTTCAGTCTATCATTCAATATGGTATTATTGTTTGGGGTGGAAGTACAAAAATTAATCTTACTCCGTTAAATTTACTACAAAAACGAATTAATATTGGTTTGAAGAAACGTTTTGATTATCCAACAAAATTAATTTATTATGAATTTAATGTATTTAATATTAAATAAGTTTATAAATATACTCTGTTAAAATTTTATCATAAAAATCGTAATAAGTTTATATTACAGGCACATAATCATGACACAAGAAGAAATAATTCAACATTAGTAGAACCTATATGTTTCACATCTGCTGATCTAAAACACAGCATTAATTTTGGCCCTCGTTTGTATAATTCTTTAGCTAAATAATTACACCCAGAACATCTAACATGTAACCCATTAAAATATAAGAAGAAAATTAGAAACGTGTTAATGTCTTCAATTTGATTAAATAAATGTATAGCCTATTGTATGAATTAATCAGCCTATATTACATTTGTATTCTATAATTTTGAAATGTATATATA